>NC_056735.1:61651472-61696472 GCF_019279795.1 Protopterus annectens
AACACACACACACACACACACACACACACACACACACACACACACACACACACACACACACACACCCATCCACAAACACACACACACACGCACACGCACACACACACACACACACACACACACACACACACACACACACACACACACATTTATATATAGATAGAAAAGAGAGAAAGTTGGATATAGGAACACCTTTACTGATGCATTTGCAGTGACTATTCAGTGATATGTGTTTACCAGCAGTCCTTTTTTTCACTTTTCCTCATTGTAGTGTGACTGTAGAGTTGGTATATATAAGTTGGAGGGGTGTGCAGGCCAAATGCCCATATGGGAGTATGCAGAGAGGTTTACCCCCAGAGAGATTTTTTCTCATTTTATAGGTTTCTGAGTTACACTTATTAATGGAGTAAAACTGATGTGGTATGACTCTGACCGCAAAGTGATTTGGTCACATTAACTAATGTTGATGTGACATGCTGGCCCCCTGTAAAAATGGAAATAAGGGGGTTGTTCTTCTACTTATGTCACTGCTTCAAACGCAGATCATGTAAGCCCATCTCAAGAGTGTCAGTTCTAAACTGTTAAATGTCTGAAAATATGTCTTCTAATGCCAAATACAAAGATAGTAAGGAAGTTTGGCTGTTTGAAAATATGCCTGAACTCATGAATCTGAATTCCTTACTCCACATCACAAGATGTTGCTATTGACCTTATGGTACTAAACTACTGTTTCACATTATATTTTTGAGACAGACTTTGCAGTACTAAATTTTGTTTTAGGATTCCTGGTTACAAAAAAAAAAAAAAAAAACGACTTGCATTTGGTTCTTTTTGTCTTTTCAACAGTGAGCCAAACTCAGGTTTAGCAGTCTGTATTGCTTTCCATTTTTCCCAGTATTTTGGCTTGTGTTTCATTAACCATGAAATATTCTCTGGATATGCACTCCTTAAATCAATATTCAGACAGAATGTTTTCTGGGATTTATTTATAATAAAGAGAATCATGATTAGGTCTCCAATTATAACCAATCTGTTAATGTGTTCAGTAAATAACTTCAGGAAACTTATCTTGAATGTGAAGCTCTTGAGGTGAATGCCTTAAAATACCTTTCAAGAAAACATGTGTAGTTTTGATCAGTGACGTGACCTTTATTCTCTTTGGCACATACAGTTTTAGCTGTCTTAATGTACCAGTACTTACAGAGTAAAATGTGGTACTTATGCAAAGTATCTTGAAATCTGCTGCCACTTAGCACACAGACAGTGGGCAGAAGTGGTGTCCCTCACATCGAGGAAGAGCTTTAAAGCATGTTAAACCCCTGACTCTGTTTGTGTGTGTGTGTGTGTGTGTGTGTGTGTGTGTGTGTGTGTGTGTGTGTGTGTGTGTGTGTGTGTGTGTGTGTGTGTGTGTGTGTAAGTGTGTGTGTGCGCGCATGCATGTGTCTGTGACTGAGAGAGAGAGAGATAGAGACAGACTATGAAGACTATGAAATGTTTTCAGTTTTTAAAGTTGTGAAAATGCTTTAGATGCTGTTTTATGGTGCTGTTGTGCATGCTGCAGTAGGAGATCCAATCATAAATGTTCACAGGTACTCAGCAAAACCTGTTATGAACCTCTCTGATGTCAGAGAGGTGCATAACAACCTTATATTTTTTTCTGATTTTGGAGTATAATCAGTGAACTGTATGTGGCATATTGTCTTTTTCTTCATCATAACCTTCCTCAAACACAAATTACCTTTAGCCCTCCCTTTTGTGTTATATGTCTTTTACTGTAATTGCTTCAGAAGCTTGATGTCATCTTTGTGATATACCAAATATGTAACCAAGCTCTTCAGTGGTAATAGTTCTCCTTTGATCTTTTTATCTTGGTTTACTGAAGTTAGCATTCCAAGATTCTCTGTCTTAACTTTAATAACTTTTCTCAGGGTTGTTTTCCAAGTGTTCCACTCAGATTATTTCATATATTTGAAAACTACAAGCACATCCTTGGACTTGTTTTTCATAAAATGATAAAAACATACTTTTAGATTTGTTTTTTTCACTGCTGGTTCTTGCTCTTCATTCAGATTTTTTTTCAGGCATTGTCACAGGGCTGCATCCTGGGCAATCAGTCAAGCTTATTACCCAAACAATGTTGATGTGTTCATAGGTTCATAGGTTCATAGGTAGGTACTAGGCTATCTGCCCAAGGGCATTTATAAGACTAGCCAGAGTGTGTCAACTTTCGCCACCCCATTAATTAATTAACTGATCCTCTGTCAAGCAGAGCCAATGAAGTGATCCCAGGGGTGTATTTTCTATTACTCATCCACTCATCAAGGTTTCTCTTGAAGAGTGTTAGTGAGGGTCTCTGCCTGATGTAATTTGGAATTTTGTTCCAAAGCATGGGGAGTCAATGTGACAGGAATCTGTCCCTCCGGCATGTTCTATTTATTGTTGTGGCGAGGTTTAGCTAACTAGAGCACGTGGCTCGCAGTGACTTGGATTTCTTGAGGTGGATCATGTCCATCAATTCTGAGTTGGACATGGCTTTGTAAGTCAGGCAGAGATCACCTCTGAGTAAGCGATATGCCACTGAGTACAGCCGGAGTTTTTTCAGTCGGGCTGCATAGGACATATGTTTGAGACCAGTAATCCTCTTGGTAAGGTACTTTTGTGGTCTTTCCAGCTGTTGGAAGTGTCTTGTGAGGTACATCCCAAATGGGGCATTGTACTCTATGATGGGTCTACTGAGTGGCAGTAGAGGGGCACACTATAACCTCTTCCTAGATGTGAACCCTTTAGTAATTAGATGGGCCACATAGAGGGATTTCCTAACTACTTTGGCAATATGATTGTCAAAGGAGAGATTACTATCTACCTGGGTCCCCAGATCTCTTATTACCTCTTCTGTATTTAGGGGGCTACCACCTATGTGGTAATTCGTGGGTGTTTTGTTTTTCCCAAACGGGATGACTATGCATTTTTTGGCATTTAGCTTGAGGCCATGACTTTGACACCAGGTGTCTGTCTCAGTAAGGCCCTTTTGGAGGATGTCCATGTCAGCAGGAGAGTCAATTATGTCTCCCAGTTTGCAGTCATCGGCAAACTTGGTTAGTCATAGTCCTCCTGTGTTTGCCTGTACTTCTGAGAAGTATATGCTGAACAGTAGGGGTCCCAGGACCAAGCCTTGTGGGACACCACTGGGTTGGGAGGGTAGCCTAATCATTAAGGTGTTTGCCTTACAAGCACAAGGTGCGGGGTTCGAGTCTCACAAGGGATAATTGGCTAGGTTTAAAATGGCTCGCAAGGGCAATTAGCCTAGTACTAACCTATGAACCTATGAACCTATGACTAGTTTAGAGTCGGATCTGGAGCCCGCTATTCTTACCATGTGAGTTCTGTCTGTAAGCCAGTTGGCAACCCATCTCATGACGTAGGGGTTTATGTTCAGGCTGGTGAGTTTTTCTGTAATACCCAAGTGGGGAATGGTGTCGAAAGCCTTGGTGAGGTCAAGGTAGGCTGTGTGAACCACCTTTCCCTCGTCTATATCCTTGGTGACTGTCTCAAAGAAATCAACCAGGTTTAGTAGGCATGATCTGCCCTTAACAAAACTGAACTGGGTCGGGTCAAGTGTTTGGAGGCTCCCAATGTCTTTGTTAATGAGTTCCATGATGATGTGCTCCATAGCCTTGCAGACCAGGCTAGTCAGGCTTATGGGGCGATAGTTACCAGGGTCAGTTGTAGCCCCTCCTTTGTGGAGAGGAATAACCGTTGCTGTGCGCCAGTCTATGGGCATGAAGCCTGTGGAGAGGCTGAGGTTGAACAGCGTGCTTAGGTGGCGGGTTAGTTCATTCTGTAGTTTGTGCAAGACACAACCTGGGACACCATGTGGTCCCATTGACGCTGTGTTTTTGGCTTTTGAAAGGGCTGTTTTCACCTGTGCGTTTGTGATTTTTTGGGACACTACACTTTCCTGGTATTGTTGTGGGCCCTTTTGGAGGTGAGGGGGGTGAAGTTTGCACTGAATCTATCTACCAGGATGTTGGCAATATCAGTAGGTTCAGTATATTATGTGCTATTTTGCACTAGGTCAGTGCATATCTGCGAGTTGCCACTTAGATTCATAACATAGCTAAAGAAGGCTTTGTGGTTATCTTTTGAATCCTTGGCTATTTTTTTTTAAGTTAGTCTTGGATGATTTCATGAGGAACCTCAGTTTCTTACTGATACTGATCAGGGATGTCTTTCCTTCTTGGGATTTGCTTTTTTTTCTGAACTAGTTTCCTCCTTCTATTGTATAGCCTGTTTATTGCATGGGTCCACCAAACTGGTTTCCTTCTCTTAGAGGAGTGAGTTTTGGTTTTGCTAGGGATGGCACTATCCATGCTTCCTTGTAGGTGCTCACAGAGTGCATTTGTAAAGGTTTCTGCATCTTGGGCAGCATTATCCTGTAGTGTGGGGGCTGTGAAACTTACCACCTCTGTCTTAAGTAAGATGAAGTTTGCTTTAGAAAAGTTTTTTATTGTGGTTTCCTTAGTTGGGGTGGTGGTGGGGTGTGGACATCCAGAGTGATTAGTTTATGGTCTGCTCTAACCAGTGATGGGTTGACCCCCGGTGTGGAACACCTGTCGCTCATGTTGGTGATGACCAGGTCCAATATGTTTTCACCTCTGGTAGGGGAGTTTACCAGCTGATCCTGGGCATTTGAGTTGATGAATTCCAGGAGGCGCTGGGCCTGGGAATTTGTACTCGAGTAGTTTTCCCAGTGAATGGTAGGGTAATTGAAATTGCCCAATATCAGGGTGTTTGGTAGGACCTTCATGTTTTCCAGTGTCTCCAGCAAGGTGGAGTGGTGGTCCTGGGTCATGGAGGGTGATCTGTAGCAGGCCACAATTTGCATTGCAGATTTGCCCGATGTTAGTTGCACATGGATGATCTCAGAGGTATCATGCTGTGCCACTAACCTAGAGGTGTAAGTATCCTTGATGAATATGGATACACCCCCTCCTTTTGTGTTTTGGTCTGTGTTCTGTGGCTGAAACGTGCGGTATGAGTTGTAGCCCGGTAGTGCTGGGGTGCTCTCTGGAGCCTTGAACCAGGTTTCAGTTACTGCACAGATGTCGATGTTCTCCATACTGATGAGTGCTTTGAGTGCGTGCATTTTGAGATTTTAAACTCTTGATGTTGAGTAGCATAACCCTCAGTTTTTTGTTAATTGTGCTGTTAACAGAGGTGGGTTTGACTTTTGAGCCTTGCCTAAAAAAGGCACTATGGGGGCAGCAAGAGCCTTGGCCAGTATTCAAAAGCCTAGGGGTGACAGGTACAAACCGTCTCTTGCGAAGCAACACGGCTTGTCGAGCATGTTGTCCCAGGCTGACAGACACTGGATCCCCTTTGAATGACACCAGAAGCTTAGCCAATTGTTGAAATTGATCATTTTTTCTTTATACTGAGGTATCATTCTTGGTGAGGGCAGGATGGTTCTCAGGGTCAGGGCCATACCAGCCTGGGCTACATGATCACAGAGCTCTTCCATGTCTCTTTTCATGTAGTCCAGGGAGGTATGTCTCAGGTCATTCACACCAACATGAACAATGACAGAGTCATATTTGTACTTGTTCTGCCCTGAGTGCTTGTGTTATGTGGCGGATTCTGGCTCCTGACAGGCAGCTAACAGTAACCTTCTGTTTGTCCAGCCTAGTGAGTGGGATGTCAGTGTGCCTGACTATAGAATCACCTATTACTAGTGTGTTAGGTATGTTATTTCACCTTAAGGGCTGTGATTATGTCCCACACTATCAAACATCCTAACATTATACACCCCTAATAGAACTCTTAAGATCTTGAAATAGATATTGTTGAGTGCTACCCACTGTTAATTTCTGTGCAGTATAATATGCTATCACTGTCTGACTTACTTTACTGTACTCTCTGTCACTGGCATGAATTACTACAATTTACAAATGACTCGCTATTATTATGTAGGCTGCTGATTTTGGAGTCATTATCATATTATAGTAATGATGGGTTCTTGTTCTGTGCAGGCTTTCACATTCTGAGCCTAAAGTCATCTCTGTGTGGAGTCGGTACAAAATATTATATAGCAGAAAGTTTGCCTGCTCCATAACGGACTCCATTGCCTATAAGGAAATTCCTACCATGAAACAAAGATGTTGTGAGAATTTATGGGTTGACAGTAATAATATACTCACTGATGGGTTCATACTAGTGGGGGGATGTCTCTACAGCTACAGATGCTAAAACAGTGGCTGGTGCACAGCAAGGCACTACAGTTTATGTTTTGGGGCCCAGTGTATACAACATTGCTGTAGCTTTTATGCATGGCAGACAACTAGAGGGTGCATGTTTTGGAAAGGGGTTAGAGGGTTACTATGTTATAGAGTAGGATCATGTAAGGTGTCTTGCTCAGTTATGCTCCTTTGTGTATACCTGTCTATGAATCACACATTACTTTGCATACCATCGAAAGGCATGCAAAGCCCTGTGTGGCCATGTGTCTTTTCTGTGAAGAGAATCCAGAGTCTTCTTTCCTCTAAATTTCCTGTCTGCCTACACATTCATTTCATATACATCATATAACTTTCTATTGGCTAGTACATTCAAACACATTTCTGGATGAAAGTTAGATCTTCCCCATCTTCTGTATATTCAAGTATTGCAACTTCTAAGCTAGTTTGAAGTAATTTATGTAGCTGATCCCATGTCAGAGTAACAAATTAATCTCATTAAATGTCTGTAGCATATTACCCAACTGTTGTTGCGAATAACCCATTTTTAAAATATTGCAGATATTTTCTCTGTAACAGCTTTAGACTGAAAAATAATATTGCCTACAAACCTTAAACTTTTCTTGCTACATTCCCCAATAGTTTCACAGCTTCTTTCAGATTCATAAGTTCCCACATAGTTACTAAGCATGTGGTGAAGGAGACCATTCAGGAGCCTAGCCCAAATTCACAGCTGTCCAACAGCACTGTCTGGTTCCATGAAATGCTCAGAATTACACAATAAGTAAATGACAGCTAAAGGAATCAAACCATGAACTACAGGAAGCAACATGTGAACAACTCATAACCTTAATTCTCTGCACTAACCATGCTTTCTTCTCCTAGCTATCCCTGACCTTAAAGTTCCTAAATGTTTTGTTTCCCCCCTTTCCTCTCTGGATGCTACAAGCTCCACATTGCCCAAGGTGAGGGGTCTCCTCCTTCTGAAAAGGAGCACCTCAGTAGTAACATGTTGTTTGTCAAAGCCATCTGCAGCTGAGTGCCACTGACTCATCATCTTGGGGATGTTCTGGTTTTCCGATAGAACATAAGTGTCTCCTCAGGCAGGTGACATGCACACCTTCATGAGGGCAGATGATTTCATAAATCATATTTTGATCTGAAATGTATAAATTCATTGTTGTAGTTCAGCTGGTGTTGATATTCCAATGGTACATTGAAAATATGAGCTCAAAATATTAAGTCTTGGCAAAGTTATTGGCATTTGTTAAAAATTATGCTAAAATAGCACATCACCATTTAAACTAACTGATTGTTGTATACAGTTATAGCTTTTTAATTGCTTGGGACTTTGGCATAACACTTTAGAGTTATGTCCTTTTAGTGACCCTTCTGCCTGACTATTATGTGCTGTTTCACAGTTTCTTTTGTAAATGTAATTTGGCGGTAGCTTTCACAAATTTTAGATTTTAGGTTTTAGATCTATATTTACAGTTTCCTCGGTAGCAGGTATGTTTTTGGGCTACTTTTGGCCATTTTAAGAAGGTATTTCATGCTTGCTTTGTTAGAAATATGTAGAAGTTTACTGCTTCTTCAATTTATGCTCAGAGTTAGTGATAAGAGACAAAATATCTGCTGGGGTGACTTTGAAGGCTGTGGAAAAGAAAGGATGAGAGTCTGAAATTCATTGTGAGGTTTGTGAGGTCTGCATGAGTTTTTTTTCATGTTACACTTGATTTCTGACTTAGGACAAGTTAATTTTACATGGATGATTTCCCTTTGGTGGAGGCTGTGCAACTGTCAAGTTAATATTATATAAGAAGGGGATTTGGGGCAAAGTACCCACACTGTGAAAGGCATGAATGTCAATCATTGTTGTAATCACTGAATGTTGATATAAGCAAACACAAAAGTACACTTAGCAACATCAGGTCTGTACCCTTGGGAAATGTTAATATTCAAGTGTTGTTGGTGTTGTTGGACTTTACATTGCTGTCCTTTGGTGCTGTATTCCCAGTATATCCAAGTCAAGAGCCAGCATCCAATATTGAGGTATAGACACAAGGCGTATTCTTATCCAAGGCATTACTGGCTGTGAATCCTTGTATGGTTATAATTACATGGCATACATCACTAGTATAGGCTACATCCATTTAATGTGACATGACATGTATCACTAGTGTAGGCTACATCTATTTAAAGTGACATGGCATTCATCACTAGTATAGGCTTCATCCATTTAATGTGAAATGGCATACATCACTTGTGTAAGCTACATCTATTTAATGTGACATCATATACATCACTAGTATAGGCTACATCCACTTAAAGTGACATGGCATACATCAGTAGTGTAGACTTCATCCATTTAATGTGACATGGCATATATTACAAGTGTAAGCTACAGCCATTTAAAGTGCCATGGCATACATCACTAGTATAGGTTACATCCACATAATGTGACATGGCATACATCACTAGTATAGGCTACATCCATTTAATGTAACATGGCATACATCACTAGTGTAAGTTACATCTATTTAATGTGACATAGCATACTTCACTAGTATAGGCTTCATCCATTTAATGTGAAATGGCATACATCACAAGTGTAAGCTACAGACATTTAAAGTGCCATGGCATACATCACTAGTATAAGCTACATCCATTTAGTGTGACATGGCATACATTACTTGTGTAAGCTACATCCATTTAATGTGACATGGCACACATCACTAGTGTAGGTTACATCCATTTAATGTGACATGGCATACATCAGTAGTATAGGCTACATCCATTTAATGCGACATGGCATGCATCACAAGTGTAGGTTACATCCATTTAATTTGACACAGCATACATTACCAGTGTAAGCTACATCCATTTAATGTGACATGGCATACATCACTAGTATAAGCTACATCCATTTAATGTGACATGGCATATATCACTAGTATAGGCTACATCCATTTAATGTGACATGGAATATATCACTAGTATAGGCTACATCCATTTAATATGCTATCTTTATTTTGTGCACATAGACAGTACAACACCCCTTCTTTAAAATTAAATAATCTCTGACTTTCATACAAAAGACTAAACTCCTTCATTATACTATAAACTATCATGTCATGCTTATTTGCAATAAGGAAATGTTTCAAGAAAGCTGTACTGCATATGAAACTTAAACCTTTTCAGTCTTGTGTTGTAGAAGCAGGATTCAGTCTTTCTTCTTTAATCTTGGTCAGTATATCTTTAAGATTTGTTTCTCATATGTAGAGTATTGAAGACCTGCCCAGTCAGCAGTATGGGAAGATTCTGAACCAATGACTTTTCATTCCCTGGGATTCACTGATGTCTACACTAAGTTTACACCGTTCTGAGTGAAAAGACAACACAAGCGTAACTTACACCTTCTTCCTCCTAACTTTAGTTTTCCTACTGATTTTCCTGCAGCCCAAAATTTTGAGGGGGATTCATAAAGGTTACCACAGTGTTTAGACTACATGAAGACTTAGTGTAATCTTTCTGAGTGACTAGAAAGCACAAAAAATGTCGTTGAGATATTTTTGAATACAAATCGTGTACACTTAGAGTACACTTGGTGTAGGCATTCATGACTCTCTGGAGCCAGTAAAGGAGTTTTGCAGGGCATACTAATTAATCCCCCGGATTCAGCAAGCCCTGCACAGTGTGCAAGACTACTTCAGGAGCTCCAGCAGGCAATATTTCTGCCTTGCGATCCAGGAATAAGCTGCAGGGACGTGCACAAGCGTGCCTGCACAAGTCCTGCACGGACTCAGCTCCTGTATGCAAATTATCCCATTTGCAGGTGAAATCCATGCAAATGAGGTGAATTTACACAACACAAAGATAAACTAGTTAAACACGAACCAGCCAGCGATACAAACACAGTCACTTTAATAGTAAGCGCTTTCGAAGGAGTCAGTGCCCCAACTTCTTCAGGCAAAAAAAGACAAAGAACTCCACATTTAAATACAAAAAGATAAATGGTTAATTATTCAATTATCAACTGATTACCATCTCACCATTTAACTATTTGATTATGTTAGTACATTTCATCACTATATTCCTAAAGATTTAACCTTCCTTAAAATATTTACACTTCTATATACATCCAACTTTATTTAAAAACCTTCAAAATTTTAAAATCAATAAAACATTTCCATAAATATTATGCTTATAAAATCTAATTATTTTTAAAAAGCTTTGGTGTAAGTATACCACCCTAGTTTTACTATGGGTGAATGTATGTAAAGCTACTAGTTTTTAAAATTGATGTTATATGTTATTTTATTATATTATTTGCAATTTTTATTTTAATTTTTATTTTTCTAATTTTCTTACTTCCATGTTATCATATTATATATATATAATTGTGCAAAATAGACAAGAATGTACCTATATTTACTAGCATATAAGCCGGTTCTGTACTAGAATATATGGTTCATCTAGCTACTGCTTTTAATTTTAAAATACTTTTAATTGAAACATATTCATTGAGGCCTGGTGGAATGTGGGCAATAGTACGAATTTGCCACATCAATTCACTTTCTTCCAATTTATCACATTCCACTTGATGTATGACAACATACTCAAAACAATTCTCACTTTAACATCACAGCAAAAGTCAGCACCACTATATACCCAACTGAACACACCAAATTGCTAGGAGTGGAAATAGACAATAAACTAAAATTTGACATTCACATATCCATGACCATAAAAAAAGTCCACAAAAAACTAGGAGCGTTATACAGAAATAAGCAACTTCTCACCAAAGCAACAAAGATTTCAATAGCAAATTTCCACTTTATCTCCACCCTACTTTATGCCTCTCCAATATATATCAACCTAAGGCAATGCAATCTAAACAAGCTAGAGACCTGCTACAACAAAATTGCCAAATTCGCCACAGGGGCATCCTACCATAGTCACCACTGTCTTTCACTTGTTGAACTGGGCTGGCTTGAACTCCCTCACCTCCTTCAGTGGTATCAACTCTCACTTGCCCACAAACTAGTAAACCATCCACTAAATGTCCCATCCCACCAGAATCTACTCCAACCCTATCGCACCACCAGACCACTAAGATCCAGCAACAAAAATCACTTGCAGATCACTAAAGCCAATAACTCTGCTGGTGAAGCACTATTCTCTTGCACCATAGCCAAATTATGGAACTCCCTCCCACCTACAATTACCTCCATACCATCATGCACCCACTTCAAACCTTTACTAAAAGCGCACCTACAAACATGCTGGCTATGCCCTTGCAACTCCCACTCTAATATCACCCACCCCATCCAACCACTACCTTTCTTTCCACTCCACTAACTACCTTGATTATAGCAAGCTCAGATGCTCATAAGCCTAACTACTTATTATACAGCAGGAACTTCTTATTGTAACATTTGTTAATATCTGTTATGTACTTCACAGATAAAGATTCTAGTTGTCTACTGATGTACTATGTTCTTCATTTGTAAATATGTTGTAAGTAATTGCTATGTTAAATTGTTAATTGCTATGTAATCCAATGTAACTACTGTCTGTTTATTTTAACTGTGGAGCTTTTCTTCCCGGGCCTCTGCTGAAAATGGACCTACGTCCAGTCGGACACTCCCAGTCAACAAATGTAAATAAATAAATAAAATAAATAAATAACATACTTAAAACTATGTCCTGGATTATCAACTATGTGCTTAGCTAGTGCATTAGTGGTCACTTTTTTGTTCATACAGTATTGATGTTCATAAATCCTCTGTTTAACTTTCCTCTCTGTTTTCCCTACATAGTAGGCAGGGCATATATCACAGCAAGCCACATATATAACTCATTTTGATTCACAATTAAATTTTCCATTAATAGTGTAGGTTTTATCCCTAATAATTATTTTGTTCCCTATCTTAACAAACTTACATTGTTGACAGAAGCCACATTTCTTCATTCCTATGGCAACTTTGCTTGTCTTACGTCTTTTTTCTAATAGACATTTTAAATTAGGGCCCCTTTTATATGTGACTCTAGGACTATTACCCAAGACTCTATTCAACCCATTTTCTTCCAATATAATGGTCCAGCTTTTTATCATTATATCTTTGATTATCTTAAAATCTAAAGAATATGTATATAAAAAGCTAAGGCCCAAATTATAGCTATACCACCCTCATTCACACTATTTTCATCAAGTGTGGTGTTCCAATTATTTACATAACCTTTATGTAACAATGGTTTAAAATGTCCTGTAGATCTTTTACAATTCACCTCATCTATAATGGCATCCATAAAGGCACCTGGATAGCCCCTTTTCAAAAACATTGTTCTTAACAATTCACATTCAACCACGTAGTCCCTATCTTCTGACACCATCCTAGCTGCCCTTACCATTTGTCCCTTTACGACAGCCTTCTTTTGATGATAAGGGTGACTACTCAAAAAATGTAAAAAAGAATTTGAATATGTGGGCTTCCTGAAAACATTAGTTTTATATCTTTGATTAACTCTATCCTTGGATAGATTAACATCCAAGAAATTGATACATTCCATACCTATCTGATAAGTGAATTCCAAAAACATGGTCATTTTTGTGATACTTTCAATAAACCCTCCTATACTATTGACTTCACTTTGCCAGATAAAGCACATATCATCCTGGTACCTAGTGTACCATATCACATTGTCTTGAAATAAAGTATTTTTGAAAATCAGATTTCTCTCCCATTGTGCCATTACACAATTCACAAAACTGCCTCCACAAGGTGAGCCCATCGCGACTCCGGTATTCTGCAAATATACTTGACCATTAAAGATCATGTAATTATTAGACAACACCACTTCTAGGAGTGTTTCCACTAAGTATATATCTCTTTCTTCAGATTTTTTCGTGGTCATAAATTCTTTGACCCATTCTACCTCTAAATTTTGTGGGATAACCGTGTATAGATCTTTTACATCTATGGTGACAAATATGTAATTGTCATTATATTCCAATCTATTGATGTTGTCCAAAAAATTCCACGAGTCGTGACATATTTGTGGCTCTCCTTTAATAAGTGGTTTTAGCATGCTGTCTACAAGTTTAGCACAAGCATATGTAATGGACCCTCTCCCATCTACTATAGGTCTAAAAGGGGGGTTGATAAAATCTTTATGGATTTTAGGAGAACCAAATAAAGCAGGAATAATTGGTGCTGGCATTGTTAAATACTGAAAAGCATCAATATCCATTGTATCTTCCAAAAAAAGGTCATTGAGTGTACTCCTAATCTTTCTGTATGCACCATTAACCTCATTAATACTAACCTGCCTGTACACATTCGAAGATAAATACGTTTCCATTCTCCTGTTATACTCAGTTTGATCCATAAAGACCAACCCTCCACCTTTATCAGGCTTCATTACCCTGATGTTATACACATTTAATAACTGAATAAATTCTATTTCATTAGCAGTAATGTTTTTACTCTGCTTTTTATAGACCTGCATTTTATTCAGCATACTCATTAAATCTGTTTCACACATTTACTCAAATGTTGCAAGTGTTTCATGCAGGGGTGGATTAAACAAGTTAGAGACTGTTAAACTCTTAGTTAATGAGGAATTTGAACCCATTAAACATGTTAGGTTAAGCTTGCGTACAAATAACTTTAGGTCTATTATTGTCCTGACAAAATCAGCTCTCCTATCCAGCACAAATGTTAGCCCTTTTGCAAACAATTCCACCATATCATGTTCAATATTCGAAGCAGTAAAATTAAATATTTTAAAGACCCCTTCAGAACTCACAATAATTTTAAGTCCTTCTTGTGGAGCCACAGCTATCTCCTTTTCCGGTTCTGACGGTTCCTTCTCTGCCCTTGGTTCCTGTAGTTGTTCATGTTGTTGCATTGGTTGCCACGACCTCTCTGAAAATCCTGTTGGTTATTTTTGTTACCATTGTCATTATTTATAACCCCAGGCTGTTGTTGGTCGTTCGAACGTTGCACATTATTTGTTTGATTGTTATTTCTCATTAATCTTTCACTGTGATGCACTAATGGTGCTTGCATTGCTATCTCCTCACCCTCTGCATTAGGTTCTTCCCTCTCTGTGCTCACATTATCCTCGTCATCACATTGGTCTAATATGCTTTGTGGACTGCTTAAAGTTTATGAAATCCTTGGGGGAGACGGGTAGGCGTTATTGTTTGAATATTCTTTAATATCTCTGTTGATTTTCTTTTTCTTTATTAAAGTTAATTTTTCTAAAGTGGCGTCTGTGCTAGTAAAGATTCTAGCATACTCGTATCTATATCTGGGAAACTCAACAACAGCATTAATGGAATGTTATATTATTTCTAATTCGATTTATATGATTCAACTTCAGCAGTATATTGTTTAATCAATGCTTGTAAGAATTCTATTCCCTTCCTTCGAAAGCGCTTACTATTAAAGTGACTGTGTTTGTATCACTGGCTGGTTCGTGTTTACATGAGGTTAATTTTCAATCCAGGAAGCTGGAAGCCGGCCATGCAAGACTAGTGTAATCTGCAGAAATGTACTTGGTTAGTAAACTACTAAACTGAGCCATGCCAACTCCAAATAATGGGTGGATATTATGTAGAAAACATGCCAATGGCCAAATATATGGCCATTGGCATGGAAAACAATTGCAAAAATAAAAAAAAATAACTTTTATTTTTTTTAGCCGATGTCGGCTGTTTAAGTGTAGGGCAGCAGCGCACAAATGGGATCGGGTGAAAATAAAATAAAAACCCTAAAATAAGCACTATAACTAAAATCACCATATTGCCATTATACTCAATGGCAGAGAGAAGACAACATGGCCAGTGAATAGTGGTTGCTAAGGAGGGAGGCTCCATGTGGTACCTGTAACTATGCATCAGCAGGCAATCCTATGCAAATGAGGGGAATGATACTGAATCCCAGATTTCCCCTCAATGATAGTCAGCACCCAACAGTATAAGTGCAGGAAGAGCATGGTTCAAGCCTAAGAGTTAGCTGACATCATAAGGAGGGTGTCAGGCATACTGTAAGTGGATTGGAGCCCTGTGGCTCGGGTTGCTTAGCAGAGCTAAGCAAGGGGGAGTATCTGAGTCTACCTAGCACTCTTTACATTGCCTAAGCGGGTGTGCGCATTGCGCACTGGGTTTTAAAGGGAAAAAAAACAGGAAATAGCAGCTCTGTACACATTTAAGCACTTTGTTTGCACGGCGTGCCCGCGGGCTTAAACAGGAAGGCAATGGGATGGGAAAACAGCAGTAGGAAGATAATCTAGGAGAACTAGCATAGCTGGCAGGTGAAATGTATCAGAATCAGCCAATTACACAGGCAGCAGACCAGCCTAGCCCAAAACACTAGTATAAACTATACAAACACCTTTCCCTCTGTTTTTTCCCACATAATCTACACCACCGGTGTATACAAGCAGGGGAATTTTAACAAACAAAAACAACAAAATGATAGGGGCTGCAGTAGCTATTATACATCAATATGTGGAAGAGGCTGAAGGTGGTGAGGATGAGAATGCTGTTGACGAACCCACAGTGAGGAGACAGAGAAGAGTGTACAGACCCAGGGTAACCTACCAGGGGCTACATGAGCTGGAGATAGTGGAACACTATAGGGTGGACAGGGACCTCCTACAGCAAATTGTTGAGCTGTGCCGGCCATGCCTCACACACAGAACTAGCAGAGGGGAACCCATCCCAGTGGATACCAAGGTATGTGTAGGCCTAGGAATACTAGCTACAGGTACCTTCCAAAGGCCAACTGGAGATATAATGGGGATCTCACAGGCATCAGTATCCAGGGTACTCCACCAGTTCCTGGATGCCATGTCAGCACATGCCGATGAACACATATATTTCCTCAACACCCATGAGGCATTGGCCAGCAATATGCATCTCTTCCACCAAATAGCAGAATACCCTGACGTAGTGGGAATGTAATTCTAGTATCGAATTCTGTTATTGTACTTTTAGGCATTAGCAATTCATGAATACTTAATACATTCCTAGTTAAAAGACTAAAGGCTGCTCCAGAGAGTAGCACGGACCTATTCGCACTAACTTAGCATAGACGGGGTCGTGCACGTGGAACGCCATAAGCGTCCCAGTTTCCTGATCCCGCTAATTTATACATATTATTAGTATGTAACTAGCAGAATAACTATTTCTGGAACTAGAACCTCATCGGCCCTATCATATACCTAAAACTAACACATTGGGAATGTAATTCAAATATCGGCTGCTGTTATTGTAGTTTTAGCCGTTAGTAATTCATGAATACTTAATACACTCCCAGTTAAAGGTCTAAGGCTGCTCTAGAGAGTAGCATGAACCTATTCGCACTAACTTAGCATAGTCAGCGATGTGCACATGAAACGCCATAAGCGTCCTAATTTCTTGATCCCGCTAATTTGTACACATTATTAACTAGCAGAATAATTATTACTGCTTTGTTTGCATTCAGTGAATAGTGGTTGCTAAGGAGGGAGGCTCCATGTGGTACCTGTAACTATGCATCAGCAGGCAATCCTATGCAAATGAGGGGAATGATACTGAATCCCAGATTTCCCCTCAATGATAGTCAGCACCCAACAGTATAAGTGCAGGAAGAGCATGGTTCAAGCCTAAGAGTTAGCTGACATCATAAGGAGGGTGTCAGGCATACTGCAAGTGGATTGGAGCCCTGTGGTAAAGCAGCTCTAAGGGACTGTGTAGTAACCAAATGAAGTTGTTTTTGTCTCTCTACATGCGTAAATCAAATCAAGTTGTTATTTGCCTAGAGGTTTTTTAGAACTGCTTAGGTATCTGATGCATTGTACCTACTTTATATAATTATGAGTGCTTACCTGTTTCTCACTTGACTGCACTACTGGAAATCAAATCATGTTGTTATTCGCCTAGAGTTTTTTTTTTTTTAGAACTGTTTAGGTGTTTGATGATCTGCACCTAATATATATAGTTGCAATTGCTTACCTGTTTATCACCTGACTGCATTTCTGGAAATACTCTATCTTAATACCTCTTCTTTTTCTACTTTTTATTAGCCTGGGAACCTCAAGTACCTAACACCCTCCTGCAAATTCCTGAACAAAAATCTGGAATTTTGAAACTACCCTTCAGCTCCCTGAGTGGCTAGCTGTTTCTTAAGACAGTGAAAGTATGTACTGTTCTCATAACTAGATATTTTTACTAATAACTCTGGACAAATTTCCTTGCTTCACTAGGCTAGTTTCCCCACTCCAGATAGCCAGCAGCCTACAATTTTCCCCAAACTAGTTTTTATTTCTTTTTCTTCCTTTAACCACCCCTCCTAGACAGCCTCTACTCTCTCATGTGTAGTACTTTGCCTCTTTTCCCCTCTCCGGTAGCTTGCCTACCTTGTATGTGAGGGATTTGTGGAAATTATATCTCAGGCCACTAGGTGGCGCCCTACCTCTACAGTTCTGCATCTTGATTATAACCTTCTCTCCAAGACCTCCCAACCCTACTTGTAGCTCTGATTTCAACTTCTTCGCTTCTTAGTGGTAGTTCTGCACCTCTATATCCTCACCCCTGGATATACTAACTACACTCAACTTCTCTTACATATACATACCTTACTGTAGACCTGCAACCTACTCCTGACCATAAGCACCTTAGATTAGCCTGTTTACTCACTTCTTCTTTCTTCCACTTTTAGACTTACCTGCAGATTACTTCCATTCTACTGATTGTCTTCCTTGGTTGACCACTCTCTTGTGTCTACCCGCTCCGTTTGCCCTGTGGGCTCACTCCGCTCCCCTACCCTGCCCCCAATTCCCACACACCCCCAATGCTCCTACATTTATACCACTAGTGGCCACACCCCTATGTCATCTACACCAATCATATAACTACACATCATAAACTCACTCTACCTCTTCTGCCAAACCCACTAATTAGAACATCCTACCTCCACCCCTAACTACTTACTCAAACTACTTGAACTACACACGAACTTCTCTCGTTTATTCACCTCCTCTATTACTAAAATGCACTCAACACATAACTCCTCATACCTAAAACTTCTTATTTGCTTATCATCTCTCTCCTGTCTCATTGCTACTTATGTCTTAACCTTCTATGAATACCCACTTTACTCCAATATTACTTTTACATCTAAACAAACCTCTACACCTATATTAACTTTCTCTTCTACCCTCTCAAATCTCACAACCCAACCAAAATACCCTCTAGCCAAATACCACAGACCTGCATATATCAAGTTAAATAAATCAAAATCTAAAAAACTAATAGACAGCTTACACAAGCTTCTTCAACCAAAAGATTTTAAATACCTCTATCTACTGCTGGATGGAGACATTAATCCTAACCCTGGACCACACGATAACAATTCTAATACCTACAAAAAACATGACAAAATTCACTTTCTATCTACTACCAAACCTACTAACTCTCTCTATATTGCTCATCTCAACATAGGAAGTATTTGTAATAAAACCTCTCAAGTTCATGCCCTACTAGAAATCCATCAATTTGACATTTTATGTCTAACTGAAACATGGCTAAAGCCATCCATCAAAGACAGGGAAATTACACCACCTGGGTATAACATCATTAGACTTGATCGTACTACTAAAAAGGGTGGAGGGATAGCAATTCTCCATAAAGCTCATATCCAAATTAGTATTATAGATCAGACTCTAAGCCCTGATAACAATGCAGAAATGCTTACCTCTAAACTTCAAATCAATAGTTCCAAAGCCATTAATATCACATGTGCTTATCTTCCCCCAGGAAATAACATTAACACACTTGAATGCATACTCAATTCACTCCATACCTACCTCCCTCAAGAAACAATTGTCCTAGGTGATTTCAACATTGATTGGTATTCCTGTAACAGGACAAACCCTACCTCCCATATTAACCTCTATGGATTCACACAACTCATAGATAACCCTACTAGAACAAATAAAACCAGCAAAAAAGAAGCCATTCTAGACTGGATTCTTACTAATACTCCTCAACAAACCTACCAATCTGGTACTCTCCCTGAAGGACTAAGTGACCACTCACTGACTTATATCATTAGGCATAAAACTAACCTACCTTTACCTACCATATATAGAACACTTCGCTCAAAAAAACATTTTAACTCTGAACACTTTCTAACCGAATTAATACAATACAATTGGTCTCCACTAAAATATCTCCCTCTAAACGAAGCAGTCCAACACTTTAATTCCACATTCCTATCTATCCTAGATCACTATGCCCCAAATCGCACTATTAGAACTAATGCTAAAGTAGCACCCTGGCTAACCAAAACCACTAGGCAAAAAAATGATCCTCAGAAACAAATCCTGGGCAAAATGGCATGCCACTAAGAATCTAACTGACCACCAAAACTTCAAAGAACTTAGAAACAGTACAAAAAAGCCATCCTAACAGACAAAAAGAATTATTACCTACACTCACAACAAAACTCCAACAAGGAACCTAAAAGATTCTGGTCCACTATTAATAATCTTTTATCCCCTGGCCAGTGTATCACACCAAGCCCTGAAGGCTCTAACCCAGAAAATCCCACACAAGCAGCCAATAACTTTAATTCATTCTTTACTAATACTATCCAAACTCTTGCTAGTCACCTATCCCCTGACACCTCTAAGCTACCCTTCACTACTTTAAAACTACATCCTCCCTTTCATCTACAACCTGTATCTACCTCCTTTATCTTATCACTGCTTCAAAAGCTAAAACCCACCACTCCTTCTGCTGACAAACTCCCTGCAGAATACCTGCAAATAGGCGCTAAAGCCATTGCCTATCCCATCTCTATTCTGATAAATAGATCTATACAGGAAGGAATTTTCACAACTATTTGGAAGATATCTCATATCATCCCACTACACAAAGGGGGTAAGTCCAACGACCACTCTAACTTCCGTCCTATAGCACTACTATCACCTATTGCTAAAATCATGGAAAAATGTATTCACAAACAACTTCTTAACCACCTCCTAAATAACAACCTACTTGCTAACTGCCAACATGGATTCAGACCTTCCCACAGTACTACTACAGCCTTACTCTCCTTTACCAACTCCATTAATTATAACCGGAACAATAATATCCTATCATCTTCAGTCTTCATTGACTTATCTAAAGCCTTTGACATGGTTAACCATAAACTTCTTCTGCACATTTTTCAATCCCTCTCACTTGATGCTCCTTCCTTAACTTGGTTTACATCTTACCCAGAAAACCGTCAGCAAGCTGTTCTCTGCAAAAATACATTATCTAATCTTCGCCCAATCTCACTAGGAGTTCCTCAAGGCTCTATCCTAGGCCCCCTTTTATTTTCTATCTTTATTAATGACCTCCATTCAGCTATCCCAAACACTATCTGCATACAATATGCTGACAATTCTACTATTATCTGCTCTGCCAATACACAAACCCAAAAACTCAATCACCCAAAAAGCTTTTACCACAGTCGAACAATGGTTCACTGACCGCTGCCTACTTCTCAATCCCAAGAAAACTAAACTGCTATTGTTCTCACCTTCCCACAGATCTACCCCCCTAAACTTCACTCTTACTTCTGCTGACAACACCTTTATTTCCCCAGAATCAACTACCAAACTACTAGGAATAACCATTGACAACAACCTCAGCTTTGATACACACATCAACAATACAATAAAATTAGTTAATAGGAAAATTGGATCCCTTTACAGAATCAAAGCCTTCCTTACACCAAAATCAAGAAAAACCTTAGCCAGATCCCATCTATCTCTTCTCCACTATATGGATCTGCCATATTCACTAACCTCTCCAAAAACAACATCAATAAACTAGCAAAATCTTACCATAATATTGCTCGATTTGCAGCAGGAACCCCATTTAGAACTCACCACTGCCTGAATCTAAGAGAACTAGGTTGGCTTGAACTTCCTAACCAGCTCCTATTTCAACAGCTCCTAATAGCTCATACAATCCTATACCAACCAACTAAAACACCTATACTCTCTAACCTCATTTCACCTTACAACAACCTGAAGCATCTACGTTCTTCCAAAAAACTACTGATTAATATAACAAAACCTAATAACTCTGCAGGGGACTGCCTCTTTTCCAACTCTGTTGGAAAAATGTGGAATAAATTACCCTCTGACATCACATCTTTGTGCTCTCTCCCACTTTTTAAAAGACAACTGAAAAATCATCTCAACAAATACTGGCTATGCTCCTGCACTGACCCAGGTTAATTTTGTTAATTTTACTCCTTCCTCTTCTATCCTCTCTAACCTTACACAATTGACTTTATATAAATACTTTTTGACTAATGTAAAAAAAAAAAAAAAAAAAAAAAATTAACCATTTTTTTCTTATACATACATTATATTTGGTTTGCTATGTTGAAATTATTGTTGCCTCCTTAGTTGCTTTGTTTGTAAAACTTGTATTACCATTGTTTATGTCTGTTTTATACTTGTAATCTTACCCTTGGAGCTTTTCTGCCCGGGCCTCTACTGAAAATGGACATATATCCAGCTAGACTAGCCCAGTCAACAAATGTAAAATAAAAAATAAAAAAATAAATAAATAGTGGGTGCTATAGACTGCACGCACATACACATCAAAGCACCACCTGGTGAGCGGGGTAGGTTCTACATCAACTGCAAGGGCTTCCCCTCCATCAACTGCCAGGTCATGTGCAATGCCCAGGGCATTATAATGAATGTGTGTGCTGGCTGCCCTGGAAGCTATCACAATTCCCACATCTGACATCTGACGCAGCTGTGCCACAGATTTTCCAGTGGGGGCATTCCTTACGGTCACCTAGTGGGGGATGCTGGTAACGCATTGGAGCCATGGCTGATGACACCTATCAGAAATGCACACACACCCAAACAAGAACTCCATAATGAGGCACATGCACAGACCAGAGTTGTAACAGAGTGTGTGTTTGGGATGCTAAAGTCACGGTTCTGGTGCCTGGATACATCCGGTGGAGCCTTGCAGTACTCCCCAACTACATGTACTCAAATTGTCATCGTATGTGCCATGCTACACAATATGATCCTGTGGAAACAGCTGCTGTGCCATATGTGTGTCCATATGACTCACACATGCCAGTCAGGGAGGTTCACATACCCAGCAACAGTCTCAGCCAGCAGGACAGGTGTAGGCAAACACAAACAAAAGCTGTGCTAAGGCCTCTGAATGATGGCTATGGGTAACCACCTCCCCAGGCCTACACAGACAGACTACAGCAGGTCAGGCAGTGGTATGTTATGAAGGGTAGGAAGTCAGAAACTATGTAGGTCAATCAAACCTAAGAGCTGTAGTACACTGATATGCCTCTAGTCAGCATGATAGCTTGGAATACAGGATGAAATGGTGTACCTGACATACCAGTACAGTCATAGCAAATGTGTACAAGTGTCAGGTGTGCCCCCCAATCCTAGGTAGAAATGTAGAAACAGTCAGGTGTGCCCCCGCAATCCTGTGTAGAAATCTAGAGAGAGCCAGGTGTGCCCCCCAATCCTGTGTAGAAATGTAGAAACAGTCAGGTGTGCTTCCCCCCATCCTATGTAGAAATTTAGAAACAGTCAGGTGTGCCCCCCAATCCTATGTAGAAATGTAGTAACAGTCAGGTGTAGCCCCTATTCCTATTTAGACATGTAGTAACAGTCTGATGTGCCCCCCCAGTCCGATGTACACATGTTGTACCAGTCAGGTGTGCCCCCCAAATCCTATGTAGAAATGTAGTAACAGTCAGGTGTGCCCCCCCCTCCAATCCGATGTAGACATGTATTAACATGTATGTGTAGGTATAATACCAGTGGAGCACAGATGATCTGAGGTGGCCAAGGTAGCAAGACACATTGTAGCATGTGTACAATATGCAGGTATGTGTGTGTTAGGTTGGTGTTTGTTTCATATTGTGTGAGAGTGGTCAGTATGTATGCATGTTGAGGTTTGACCTGGTGGCCATTGCCCACTACTGCTGATGATAGGGCCAAGTCCTCACAACTGCAGTGTCAAAGACAATTCCCCCCAGTATAACACATGCTAGCAGTAATCCATTGTAAATGTACGGTAGTAATATGTGTCACCATCTGAAAGATGGACATGGCATGACTGTTGGGCTAGATATACAAGCAGTAGACAGGGAAAAGTACCCCAGACATACAGTATATAATGTGTAACTGTGAAATGGACACACCCTTGGAATTGTACATACAGGTATGCATCACATTATCTGGGCTTACAGTAGGGAATACCGATGTTGTCTGGCCGAACACTTGCAGATCACAAACGTGATAGGACTGATGCATTGGGAAATGGCTGATGTCCCTGCACAAGTCAGCATAACTGGAATGCCTCATGCATATCTGTGAGTCAGATGCAAGTAGTGTCCATAACACACATGCACCCAGCTCACCCAAACACCACCTACAGGTACCTCTCTGGTCGTATCCCTGCTGTTGGGAATGGGTAAAATATGACCCCCACTTGTGTATGGCAATAACAAAAGAATGCAGCATGCAGTGCAGGTGTCCCATGTAGGTGTGTCCCTAGCTGTAAGTAGCACCCTGCCAGCATCTACACCACCTGATCAATACTGATAGAAAGTATTGGCATGAACACCTAGCACACCTACCCTGTCGTCCCAGGGGAATATACTGTATGGCAGTCTGGGACTGTAGGACTGACAGAATGCAATAGCCTGCTACAGTTGGCCTGCATCACCACCAAATGGCCTACAGGCCTCTGCGAAAGGCTTGTGTCTCACCCGTACTGCCAATGTATGTTATGTCATGGACACCCAAATAACAACATAACACACTCCACATAAGCTATATGCAAGGCCAAGTAGACAAACACAGTAATATGTCCACCATGTCCCACTGCATGAACTGTGGACCAACACCAAAACACAGCTGTGATGAGGTGATAACTATAGGGAAAGTATCAGAGAATGTATGCATGATGTATGAAAGAGGATAGAATAATGGGGGGGCATGGGCAGCATGGAATGTGCAAGGTCTGACACACAGTCATGTGCACATACTATTCCTGGCTACAAACACAAAAATGGGTGCCTACAAACCTGCCTGTACACCACAATAGGGGTAATATCCTGACTGATGACCCCCCCCCTGGGTAACCTGTGTTAATCTGTACAACTCTGAGTTATTGCCACAGCAAGATAAGGCCATACTGTCATGTCGATTGATGTACAAGTATGGGATCCTCTGCCAGCACTGTACTAAGGTACTGAACTGGATACACAGACCCAGCAGCAAGTGTCTGCAGCTCCCTCTCCAGAATGGCATAGCTTTCCATGAATATGTAGGCATTTGACCACAATACAAGACACAGCTGCATTCACCCTGTGCTCCCCAGGACATCACTGTGAGCAAAACTGTCCACCTGACAGTATTTGAGGACGTAAAACATCACAGTTTATAACAGCATACATGTCTGAATATCTCTGCTAACACCATTACCATGTAGCAGAAGCAGCACAGACACAATCAACTACAGTACACACTATCCCTTGCACAGTGTGACGCCATATTGC
This sequence comes from Protopterus annectens, assembly GCF_019279795.1. Classification (NCBI taxonomy): domain Eukaryota; kingdom Metazoa; phylum Chordata; order Ceratodontiformes; family Protopteridae; genus Protopterus; species Protopterus annectens. The sequence continues at coordinate 61,676,323 of NC_056735.1, forward strand.
CAACTGATTTACAGATGACCTGCAGAAACAGTTTGCTACCTGTAGGTGTAGAACACAAAGGTCTGCACTGGAGTATAAACTACCTGGAATGGATCCACACATTCAATACAGAAGGGCATACTGGGTATGCTCACACACTTAAACAAATGAAGCCCATGTCTGCCAACAATAGTGGACCATACATATCTGACAGTTGCAGATGTTAGTGCATACACTCCTCAGTATGCATCAGTCATGCTTTGCACACACATTGGATAGGAATAAAGACATATATCCAAGGACAGCACACTAAAATATGCCAAAAGTACACATACATAGATGTGTGGAAGAGAGTGACAGTGACAAAGAGCCTTCCATCATGAGGCCTGTCCCACATAACACACAGCCAAATGGCTACAACCACATGATTTGTAAATGTCACTCACTGTAGACATTAGACACTGCTATCCCTCAACATTACAGACTCTGTGGTGCAAGTGCCAGCTGTGCAACATGACTGTACAAAGCAGTAGTCATCTAGCAGTTGTATACACGTATCTGCAGAATATAAACTTGCATGTGCCTGAGTGTGGTGTGTCTACCTCTAGATGAATGGGTTATGGCCAATGCACACACACACTGTCATCCCCATTGCCCTACTATGACAAGCCTGCTGATGTCATTCACTTTTAAATACACCTTTGGGAAAAGAGTATCCAGTAATCTCTGTGTCTTGTCCTATAACTGTATAATGCTGTAGTGTGATAAACTAGTTAGGTAGGAGTTCTAATCCCAGACATGGCAACTGTGTCTGTGTAGGGAGCAATGCTTTTTATACAAACCACAAACTGAACTGTAAATGAAAACAACCAGCCAGTGATTCCACCAATATTTATTAAAAAATATAGCTCAGAAACAGCTCTAATGTCTCGGCTCTCCACACAAGCTTTTTAGGTTAGTCATACTCACTACAGTTCAAATGCCCTACTTTGGCAAGGCTGCTGATGTCATTCACTTTGAAATACACCTTCAGGAAAGGAGTAGCTCAGTAATCTACATGGCACATCCTATAACTGTGTAATGCTGTACTGTGATAAACTATTAGGTAGGAGCTCTAATCCCAGACATGGCAATTGTGAGTCCGTGTAGGGAGCAATGCTTTTTAGGTTAGTCACACTCACTACAATTCAAATGCCCTACTTTGCCAAGGCTGCTGATGTCATTCACTTTGAAATACACCTTTGGGAAAAGAATAGCCCAGTAATCTCTGTGGCATCTCCTATAACTGCGTAATGCTGTAGTGTGATAAGCTAGCTAGATAGGAGTTTTAATCCCAGACATTGCAACTGTGTGTGTGTCTGTGCCTGTGTAGGGAGCAATGCTTTTTAGGCTAGTCACACTCACAACAATTCAAATGCCCTACTTTGGCAAGGCTGCAGATGTCATTCACTTTGAAATACATCTTTGGGAAAAGAATAGCCCAGTAATCTCTGTGGCACATCCTATAACTGCATAATGCTGTAGTGTAATAAACTAGTTAGCTAGGAGTTCTAATCCCCGACATGGCAAGTTTGTGTCTGTGTAGGGAGCAATGCTTTTTAGGCTAGTCACACTCACTACAATTCAAATGCCCTACTTTGGCAAGGCTGCTGATGTCATTCACTTTGAAATACACCTTTGGAAAAAATAGCCCAGTAATCTCTGTGGCACATCCTATAACTGCATAATGCTGTAGTGTAATAAACTAGATAGGTAGGAGTTGTAATCCCTGACATGGCAAGTTTGTGTCTGTGTAGGGAGCAATGCTTTTTAGGCTAGTCACACTCACTACTATTCAAATGCCTGACATTGGCAAGGCTGCTGATGTCATTCACTTTGAAATACACCTTTGGGAAAGGAGTAGCCCAGTAATCATTGTGGTGAGTCCTATAACAGTGTAATGCTGTAGTGTAATATAGTAGTTTCGTAGGGTACTATTCCCAGACATGGCAAGTGTGGATGTTTGTGTGTGTGTTTCTTTGTCTGTGTAGGGTGAAATGCTTTTGAGGCCATTCACTGTCACTACAACCTCCATTTCCCTACTTTGGCAGGCCTGCCGATGTCATTCCCAGTGAAATACACCTTTGGGAAAGGAGTAGCCCAGTAACCTCTATGGTGCGTCCTATGACAGTGTAGTGCTGTAGTGTGAGATAGTGCTTTGGTAAGGGTTCTATTCCCACACATGGAAAGTGTGGCTGTTTGACTGCATGTTTCTTTGCCTGTGTAGGGAGCAATGTCTTTAGGCTAGTCACACTCACTGCAATACAATGCCCTGTTTTGGCAAGCCTGCTGATGTCATTCACTGTGAAATACACCTTTGAGAAAAGAGCAGCCCAGTAATCTCTGTGGTGCATCCTACAACAGTGTAATGGTGATATGTGATATGGTACTTTGGTAGGGGTTCTATTCCCACACATAACAAGTGTGGATGTTTGTGTCTGTGCTTCTTTGTCTGTGTAGGGTGCAATGCTTTTGGGGCCATTCACATTTACTACAACCTCAATTGACCTTCTTTGGCAAGCCTGCTGATGTCATTCCCAGTGAAATACACCTTTGGTGAAGGAGTACTCCAGTAATCTCCATGGTGCATCCTTGTAATGCTGTAGCGTAATAAACTAGTTAGGCAGGAGTTCTAATCCCAGACATGGCAAGTGTGTGTGTGTGTGTGTGTGTGTGTGTGTGTGTGTCTCTGTATTTGTCATTTGTATCCTGTGGCTGTGAGTGTGTAACAACTGGACTCATTGCTGAGCGTGTTTTGCAAACTTCTTATATGGTGGCCCTATTATATGTCACTATGTCCACCTTACAAGGATAACAGATGTGAAATAGGTGAGAGGCTGGGGTGCCAATCTGTACCCCTACATGTGATAGCATGGCCTGGCAAACAAAGTTAGCAACACTTGTATTATCCAGAAAACACTTTCAACCCATGTCTCATACACAAACACACTTGCCTATGCAACAACCGCTATGTTGTTAGTAACCTGCATGTTGCCCACAGATAGTAACCATGGTGTGATTGCAGTGGACTACAGAGGGCATGGCACCCTGTTCATCAGTACAATAGGCACATACATGCAGACAGTGTTTCTTCCCTATGTTCCCCACTAGAGCAATGCAACACCTGTGATGCCATCAAATGTGACCCACAAAGGACATACCATGCCTTAAGCACATGCCCTGTATGGACAGATGCCACTGACACCAGGGAATACCTGTATAATGCTATCAATGTAGATGCAGGGTCAACCTGCTGTCCATTACCAGTTCCCACCACATGAGGCCAGAACTGGCACATCTGATGATGACAATCTGTGTACACAACATGGGCCAGACAACCCAGGTACAGTTCCACATGTCACTGTACATGCATGTGGGACATGTGCACATCCCAGACAGCATCCATGTCATGGACTAAAGAACACATACATGGCAAGCATTGCACAGCAATGGCCACACACAATAGTTACTCAGGTGACTAAATGGTGAATACAATACCCACATGTGTGGGCCAATCCAGATACTACACCCCTGAGCCACACTGCAGACCACTGTCATGTGGCCTGATGTCAAGGTATACCCTTCACCTAGTCTTGTATAGCCTTCTGGTGCAGTCAACCAGTGCACACCCATGAAGCAATGCCTGCATGCATGTCAGTTCTTGCACCTGTGTCTGTGTGTGTGGTGTATGATGTTTTCGACCACATTCACACTCACTACAACTCCCATTAGCATACAGAAGCATGCTGTCTGATGTCAGACACCTTCACATACCCTTTGTCCATATAACCTCCGGATAACCCCTGTGGTGCATGTGATACCTGCACATTACTGTATTGTGGCAAACTAACTAGTTAGGACGTGTATTCCTGACCCTGTCAAGTGTGTCAATGTGTTTGAGACCCTGAGAGAGTGTGGCTGTGTTGACACTGACATCTGTTCATGTGGACAAGCACATGCACTACACCTACTGTATCGCTACCATATCACTGTTGCAGATGTCACTCACCATCACATATACGTTTGGTCAGCTCATCAACATGTAAGCTATGTGGTGCATGCAATAACTGCATAGACATGTGATAGCAATACATAGTGAGTCATGAGTTTCAAACCCTGTAGTGGTAGGTGTGTGACACAAACATGCTTAGGTTTTACTCTGCCACCCCCCTCCCTGACTTACCTTGCCTCTGTCTGTCTCTCTCACTCCCTCTCCAGTGGATGTGGAAAACTGCAACTGCTTTGCTTAGGCAGCAGCTTGTGTTTTATAAGTGATGCTCATGAACAGCTGATGGTCTCTGCACTAATTGCAACCCTCCTCTAGCTGATTGCATGTGGAACAGCTGTGGTAACATTCCCATAGCCAATTGCATGGAAACACACTCCAGTATCTAAGAACATCATGTTGGTGTTGGGCCTTTTCATTCACTGTGAGCAGGATCTAGACATGGTGTTTGGCAAACAGCATCACAGATGGATTTGGGATTTACCTCTAACAACATACACTGTGGAAACAGGCCAACGCACAGGAGGGGGATGTGCCTGCCATGACTACAGAATGTAAGTGTTGCTATTCTGCATTTGGAGTAATGTTATTTTAACAGGGTGTGTGTGGATATGGCTGGTCTACATGTTTTAATACCTGTCGTAACAGTGCTATGTTTTTGAGGAAACCCCCATCTGTAGGGTCATCTGCAGACTGGGCAGTGTGTGGTGCCTTTTGTTTCTTGTGTTACTCACAGAACACATATCTGAGATCTGCAGAAGCATAGTGTGAGGATTGCAGTCAGTACATGGTGACAGCCATGAGAGTTACTGACTTCATATCCCTCATAGGGCATATGTCACAACAAACCCTGTTACAACAGTAAATGTATGACGTTATCACAGCAACATGTCAATAATGGCCCTGTGTTTGTGCTTCCAGCCACAACTCTGTCAACCTTTGTACATATGTCATGCAGTTAGAGGTACATATGTTCTTTACACCATTATTTATTGACATCATATCTGATAACAAGCCAGTGAGATATCAGACTGCTACACATTTTATGTATAGTAGGGGTTATATTTGAGGACATAATCTGGGCATTCTGTAGTTGTGTGTACAATACTGAGGTCTGTGTACTTATGGTGATTGTCAACAGTGTGTGTATAGCGAATATGTACCTTGGCCTGTGTACAGACTGTGGTAGATGTCATTGTTCTTGGTCCTGTTCTATCTGATGTCATATGCTGCTTCAGTGTATGGTACCCTATCGGCTTACATGTTTGTAGGGCTAAACACACACATGTCCCCTACCATAGACAAGCATTGGACCACACTCTGTAGTGGCCCAGTATATGTAGGGTTAGTGAGTGAGTGGCACATATGAGGATAGTACTGATCAGACATTCCATATACTGTAATATTAATCTAGCTTACCATATGTGGCTGTAGCTGTGTTTACATTGGTTGTGGGTATGCACTTTCACACAGGTGTCTGTTACTCTGTGCTGTGACATGCCTGTAGAGCCTACTATATTTGCAGGTACATGTGTATTCCCCCATAAGAAATGTAGGCCAGTGTTGTGGCAGTCTGCCTGTAGTTTGCACAGTGCTCTGTTACAGAGCCTAGCAGCTTAGTGTAGTTACCCAGTGTGATGCTATGTCCAGATATTTGCCAGATGTACTGCTGCTGGGCCGCCATAACTGTCATGTATTTCTGTCAAAACAGTGGGATGATGTATGTCACTAACTAGTGGGTAGTATGTGGCCATGTGATCTCTGCACCAGCAGTTATTATGTGTCAGGACATACAGGAGTGTGTGAATGCATAACCTATGTTGGCATATGTATTCCTGTATTTATGTGATATATCCATCTACATGGCTGTTAGCATCCAAATTGTCAGGCTTGGTCCACATGTCTTGCACTAAGGGGTTCTGAGTATACCTCTGGACTGACCAGAGTGAGTCAGACTGTCACACTTATTGGCCATATCTCTGCTGTAGTCCACAAGATCATTAACGTGCTAGCAGTGGTACTGTACTACGATGTCCTTAGGATGTCTGTCAGTAGCTAATGGCGCACATGTTAAAAGCAGATGTGACCTCCCACACACAACATGTCTGTTAAGACAACCCCTATTACCATAGCAACAGTCTACATATATACCTGCAATACATACCTGACAACCCTTGCACTAAGAGGTTGAGACTACTGGAGCTGAGGTAGGACTCCAATCCATGTTCTGGAAATATGGTGAACATGTATGTACATATAATTATCCATATATCTGTATAGATATATACACATATACATATCGACATACATAGATGTGTGTGTATATATATATATATATATATATATATATATATATATATATATATAAACACTCAAATAAATACATATACACAGCAATATATGTCTACACATATACAGATATAGATACATATGAACATATACTTATGGATATCTAAATATATATATTGACAGTAATAGGTATATCAGAATAGATATGTATGCACATATAGTTATAGATATATTCATATATATCTACATAAATAGTCATATCTGTACACATATATACACTCACACACATATATATATATCTACAAAGAGATCTACACATGGCCATATATATGATGCACTATACAGATGTGTATACAGACATATGTATGAATATACATGTGTATGTACATGTAGACATATATCAACATATGTATATGTATATATCCATATTCCTGTCATGTGTAAACATCACAGTTGTGTATACCTTCCCAGATGCATTTCACTGTATGTATCTGATATGTGTACATTATGATTAAACAACATATGTGATGCAACAGTCATAGTAATAACAAGTACTACACAATTGTGGAAGTAAAGGCAATTGTTCAATACTAATCAATATGTGTATTGACAGATATATTGGAAAAACAACAGCTGGTTTCATAGTGGTCATGGTGTAGTGGTTTAGTGTTGTGACGATAGTGTACAGGGCCCTGGGTTCAAGGGCTGTTCATTTTGTTGCTGAGCAGAACAAGGGCTGTCAGATACAGAGTGGTTAAGGCAGTTTTGAGCAACTTTAAGTGTGGTTGCATGAAGCTAAGCAGTGCTAAGCTACAAGTAAATGTACGGGCACTTGCACAGTGTAGGTTTTGCTTACCAGTGTGCAAGTCATCTTAGCTGTTATATTAAAGCAATGTTGATACCTGCTAAGCATGTCTTAGCCATGTTAACCAGTTCACACCACCCAGTCCGATGACATAGCAGGGTAATGAAATCTGTAATAAGTGTATGTAATGCCATGTACAATACATGCTCCTATGTGCTGTCATTACAGTAGAAGGGGTGTGAGTGTCATGTCTGGGACACACAAGTATATGAGGTCTGTACAGCACTGTTATCCATGTGAATGTGTTACATACAGGGGTAGTAGCCCAGGTTACATGCTGTCACACTGGCATGTAGTGTATTATGGCTGTACTACTGTTTTCAGTGCTTTCTCAGGCAAGAGTAGAGTGCTAAATGTAGTACTGACAACAGGCACACCTGCAGGCATAGCTGCACTCTGAGTCTCCCTCTTGTATCCCTGGTGTATGAGCTGTTTCACAGTATATATTCCCTACTGGATAATGATCTGACATGTGGAATGTAACTGTAGACTACCGTCTGTACAGCACATGCTAGTGAGGGCTTCCAACATGTAGTTATGGCATATATATTGTTGTCAAATGTCTATCTGTCAACACATTCATCCTACTGCATAGCTACTTGCCAAGCTGATGACTGTCAGTTCCTGTACAGATGTGCAGATGGCAGGTATCCAGCTGAGATATGTACAGGCAACCTATGCTTGATTGACACAGACATGTCTGCCCAGCTGTGTGAGAACTGGCACATATAGGAGACAACATCCTGTACCCACCACATCCCACGGGTACCTCCACTACACTACCACAGTCAACAGAACATGCTTGGGTACAGCTCTCCATCATAGACACTAACAATGTGTTGTAATACATGTTGCATACACGTCAACTTGATCACCTCAGTGGCCATGTCCAGGAGGCACCCAGAGGATTAGCTGATGCATGTCACTCTCACCCTGAGGGTCACCACAGTGGTGTCTGTCAATAGATTGCCTGCTGCCACCTGGCAGGTGGCAGGATACCACTGTATACACATCCCCTACACAACCCATCTCTCCATGAACAATAGCTAGGTACACAGCTATGACCACCTGCAGCGATGCACCCCAGTACTGACACATGTATGTGTGCATTACTGAATTTAGCAGTGTCTGTGTGTTAGCACACCTGCACTTGGGAATTACAAGAGGGCCTTCACAATAACTGCAACACCCATTGCCATAGTCAGTTGTTCCTGCAACTGTATGGGACATTACATGTATCCTGTTACACTCCTTGCTCTACCGGCTACATGAGCCTTGCAGTGCCAGCACAACAGTGTTGTACAAATGGGTCGATAGGCATGGGATACCCATTGAGTTCTGGCAAGTGTGTGTATGTGTGGATGTGTGTATATCTGTAGGGTACAGCATTTTGAGGCCACATACTCCTATTACAATACCAATTGCCACACAGTAGTACAGATAGTGTTGTTGCTGCCCATAGGTGAGGCATGACAATACAACACCCTACTATGCCTGCGGCATGTGTATTGGATGCATTTCACTGTAGTACCACTGTTGTGATATACAATGGGTTGTTTCACAATCGTGGGCAATGTGTGATGGTGGGTATGTCAGAGTCTCATCATGGGTTTCAGGGAGTACAATATCCACTGGGGGATGTGGGTGCTGTGTACACTGTCATTACACCAAGGTACACCTGGTATATGTCCCATGTACCACTTTATGGTTACCATTGTCACCATCAACCATACAGGTAACTGATACTACAATCCAGCCCAGTTATGCATGTGCTGTGTGCAGCCTACCTGTAACATATTGGACACATGGTCAAGTTAGCAGTGATAGGCACAGGTCTCTCAGACATGTGTCTGCCTGTAATGTGTCTGTATTGTGTATATGAAGGTATGTCACAGTATGTATTGTCCATATACACCCATTACATCCCCCATTAGCATACTGTACATGTCTGGAGATGTTCTGTATGTAACATGAAACCTAGAACACACCTCACGCTAAACAGTGTGTGGTGTGTGCAATGAAAGCCACACACTTCAGTAGCACTACATACCTAGGTAGGGGTTTAGTCCCAGTGTTGCCAAGTAAGAGTGTGCTTGTATGTGGATGGGTCTACATCAGGTTGCAGATTATACACATCCCAGGAGGGTCACCTGTCCATGTGGCACAAATAACTGTTATACAAACCTGTGACATGTGTTCAACTGTACCCCAGATATGTCACAGCCATGGTGTTACCACAGTGCCATACCCCTTGTGGAATATGACTGCAGACCATTGTCCTGCTGACACATGTACACCTGCAACACAAATGGATAACATTATGGAGACCACAATCAACCAGTGTTATTAACAGCTATAATGCATCATTGCTGGATGGCTACACTACCTGACATGTATGCATTAAACTTTACTCCTGACAACATGTTACACTGCAGTACTTTGGTACACTGTAATACAGTCACTGTGTGCATCAGAACCATACTAGCCTGTCCCTGCATCGATGTTATGGATGACAGGGATGTGGCACAGGTATCATCATATGTACAGGGTGTGTTGTTAGTTTGCCAGGGGCCAAGGGTGGGCCATACATTTGACATCATGTGTGTAGGTGAGGAGTGCAATGAGGTGAACTGGGCATGGTGATGTGGTGTATGTAAATATGAGGTTGCCCTAGGTGTGTTCATATAGTGTGTGGGTATGCATGCACACAGTTCTTTAATGTGGCTGCCCTACACAGGTGTTTATGGACAGCTACAGACCATACCTGGCAGAGTGTGCAGTTCACTGCCTCCATCCACGGACACATGGACTGTGCCTGCCAGGGGTTCCATGGGCACATCCAGGTACAGGCATCGATGTGCTACTCTCCCCTGATGATGATGACAGATGTCGCTGGAAACAGGTCCCTCCTGGGACTGGCCAGGACCACATGCTCATGGCCTGCTGTGGTGTGGTGTAGTTTGGAGAGCATTCCCCTCGCAGTGGCGGGGCTGGTACTGCCACTATGGGAGCCCCTTGGTGTCCTAGCATGTCCACGTTGACTGCCAGTTATTGATGTCGCTGGCCTACATCCACTCGGCCATCACCACACTCCCACCACATGTTCAAGCATGGACAACCCACAGTCGATGAGGGCCATCATCTCACCAGACTGTGTATACATGAGCTCAGTATAAGCACGGATGGCACCAGACAGTTCACAAAAGTTGTCGCTTGCAGATGTGAGAGCAGCCCTCTGCAGCCTCAGGCCCTGTCTGGTGTAATGTTCCACACATGCCTGTGCCAGCTTTACAGCCTGAAACATGCGCCTGGTGGTACTAGTTGTGGCACGTCTGTCAGGGGCATGATGACCAGCGGCCCTATCACGAGCACCCTGGGACATCTGCCTATATGGTGCCATGCCAGACACCCAGCTATGCCTGCTGTGACCAGACAAAATAGGCATGGTTACCACACTCTCCTGTGCACTGCCACCAAATGCCAGCTGTCCATCCACTATGGCCACTGGTGATAGGATATGTATAGGCACTGAAACTGTGTGCGGGGTTGGGGTGGCTAAATGGGGGATGTCAAATGATTGTGCTGTTTCATCCCCTGACAACCCCAACTGTGCCTCAACAGTACTATCATCATCTTCGGTGTCTGTATGGACACCAACATCAGACTGCATGCAGGAGGGACCCTGACCCATCTCACCACCTGTGGAGGCAAACAAGAAATGCACTTTAAGACCTGTACAGCATTGCATAACTGTACACACACATACACACACACACACACACACACACACACACACACACACACACACACACACACACACAAACTACCTTAATACCTACCTGTCTGTGACTTTACACACAGTTCTACATTTATTCCAATGCGTTCTCCAGCCTGCATCACACTTGGTAACATACACTCATTAATACCACTCATTAATGTATCATTCCTCTAAATGCCTAGACAAGTAATCACAAACAAGACCTGTTACTCCATTACCTCCCTGACCTGAGTGGAGTGGCTTTCATAGCCTCACTGCTGTCATTCAGTGTTCACCCTGTGTATGTTTGGACATTGTGAGCATGGCCCCTATATGTGAGGGGCTACTATGTTCACTCCATAATATCATGCACTGGAGTGTCATGTGTAAGTATTGTTCAGTACATGCCAGATATGCTGCTCAATCAACCTATCAAGTGACAACTGTAATATATGAATACACTCCCTGGTGTTGTCTAGTAATTCCCCAATGCATCTGTAGAGCCACATACATGGGTTGTCAGTCAGCTCTCTGCTGAATGCAATGTTAAGGGTATACCTGGTGTCTACCTTCCCTCCCTATACATGTTCCATGCTACAGACCTTATTATACTATCAGCTGTCCTGTGATTACATACATGACAAGTATTCCTGGTGTGTCATGTGTCGGTCCATGCCCGTGTACTGCACGATCCCAAAGGGAAGTACTGCTGTATCAACAACCCCACAACCACACATGTGCATACATGGACACCCACACAAACACACACACATGCACACATGCATCCTACATGCATCAACCTCCCTCCACTTCAGCAGAGTAACCCTACAGACAAAATAACCACCCACCGACACACACACACACACACACACACACACAAACACACACATAGAGGTGAGGTTGCGCAATGATAGTACACACAGTCCTCCTATTACCCATCTGTCAACATGCATAACATATGGTACACAGCAGCATGCAGTGCAGTTATGGTTAATCCATGCTAGCAACAGTATACATGTGTGTGATGCATGTGCTGTGTTCGTAGATGATGCCCCTTCCCCTGGATACCACTGCATCCATTAACACAGTATTGCTGTGCACCTGTTCTGCACCCTGCCATCTACTGTGCACCAAACCTCACAGGTGTACAACCTATTGCTAAATGTGTAGTACTGTATCAGTTATGTCAGCTCTAATGCTCACAGCCTCTATGTTTTTCAGCAACACATACCTGGGATGATGTGTGGAAAGATGTAATTTGTGAATGCCTTATGTCTGGTTTACAGATTTCAGCATCAGCGGACCATGTATGACCAATCCATTACTATTACACTGACAACCATCAGAGCATACCATGGCTATGGGGGGTGTACACACCCTTACTGATATGATGCACCCTTCCTTGATCTGCCACGGGACCGCATCACTGCATATATTAACAGTACATGAGCCCGATATGTGACATATGTCCTGTACATTCACATGCATTGTCTACAGAATGTGCTAGGTGTGCGGATGCTGACCATGATGCATACACTCCATGTGTGCATATGTGTGCACACCCTTATCATGACAGTTTGTTGCACCTATTGTTATGTGTACTACAGCAGTCACTACTCCTGGCAGGGGTATACTAGCATGGGCCATCTGCATTTGCCAGTGTATGTTCAGTCTGCCCTACACATGTCCCCAAATCTGCATGATTGCAAGGTCTACTCATGTGCACATCCCTTGGTGTTCACACACTGCTGTCACTATTGCTGTGAGGGTAGAGTTATGTCTCCCACAGTTCCTGAACCTGAATGTGTGCAGATACAGCCATTCTTAGCATCCTTAGGATCCCTGCTGCAGTGCACTGGTGTGTCATGCTGACACCCCCTCCCCACCTTCAGCCTTTTTGCAGATGCTTGACAAGTAAGGCCTACACATGTGTGTTAGTTTGCAGTGTCCCATACACTGAACACCACATGTTACAGTCTAGTCCCAGCTGATATTGTGGACCACAGTAATACATTGTGCCATAGTGTAACTCTGTAACAGTTTCCATTGTACTCTCTGGTATATACACTGTTGTTGCACTGTATATGGGTGATGTTTCACACATGTCCCTACTGTAGGCCATGTCTCATAGGTTCATAGGTTCATAGGTAGGTACTAGGCTATTTGTCCTAGGGCTTATATATGCCTAGCCAAGAAGGTACCCTGGCTTTCGTCACCCAAGACAATTATTTTCCTGTGCCACTATCGATCAGAGCCACAGAAGTGATCCCGGAGTGAATTTTCTATTTTCCATCCAATCATCAAAATTTTTCTTGAAGAGTGCTAATGAGGAGCTTTGTTTGATAGAGATAGGTAGTTTGTTTCAGAGTATGGAAAGTCTCTGGGACAGGAATCTATCCCTCAAGCAATGTTCTGTTTATTGTGTGTCGAGGTTTATGTCCCTAGAGCATGTAGCTTGGAGGTATTGGGATTTCTTTAAATGGAGCATGTCCAACAGCTCTGGGTTTGACATAGCTTTGTATGTTAGGCAGAGATTGTCTCTGAGTAGGCGATATGCAACGGAGTAAAACTGGAGATTTTTGGGACAGTCTGCATAGGGTGGACTCCCACCATTATGTTACTCCCTATGGACACATTCTGCGATGACAGGATGTTAGTTATCTTGCAGGTGTCTGACATACCCTTCCAATACCTCATCATGGTCACCACTGTGATGCCATGCATTTAAAAGCAACAATACATGCATATGTACAGCATGCATTCTGGGTAGATGTGTTAGATGCGTGCATGGAATATACCATAGCCATTACATGCCTGGTGTATTGGTAAGCATCAGCATAAACCATACTCACCAGCTACAGGCTGCTGCCTTGGTGGTATACCGGAGGGTCCTACATAAGATGGTGAGAGATGCGAAGTCAGTGGCCACACCTGTGACATTGCTACAGGTTGGGTGCACCATTACAGTACATCAACAGTACATGTCCACAATACTACCATGTATGCACATCTGTTTATCACTACTATGCAGCAACAAACTATATCTATGACATGTCAGATATGCATGATCTACCTGTACAGATGTGGATGCATATGCAACAGTGGTCTACTAATGTGCCATGTGGCCTTACCTGCATGCTCCTCAGCCGGTGTGTGGGTAGCACCCACATCCACAATGGTGTCCGGCAGTTGTTGGCTATGTGGATGGGCAGGTGCCACGAGGCTGGCAAGGAGCTCCTCAACACGTGTCAGGGGGGATGGATGGCATGGCTCCCCCTGTTGCGAGGTGATCCCCCCAGTCTACAGCATCACGCCGACAGGCATTGCAAAGCAGGTCAGAACAATGATGCTGGATCTGCTCATAACTGCGGTTGTGCAGTCCAACATCATTGACCCTGTGGACTAGGTCGCTCCACAGGGTGGTCCGCTACTGCTGCCCAAGGCCAAACAGGACAGGGTAGTGCTGAATTAGGTGGTTTAGCACTATTTCATTCTCAGCAGCTGAGTAAGCAGGGAGCCGTCCATGTGACATCCTGCCTACAAGACATAAAGATGGAAACAGGTCAGAGCAACTCATACAGCAAGGTTACCACAGGTCTTAATACACATCTCTGTCACCCCCCACCATATCACTGACAACAAACTGTACACACAACTCAACAGGTATGGCTACAGCTTACCTACCAGTGGGACAGATATTGTGTTGTACCACACTTTATGCTAAGTGTTTGTAGCCATGTTCCCTGTGTGGACACTATCATTGCTGGCCTGTCACAGACTATTCACCTGCATGCCATTGTCAGGGTCATTATGGTTCCATATATGCCTGTGGTATGCTTGCTATGTGATTGCTGCACACCTGACATTCTGTGTTATATGGGATATCTATGCATGCTGTTGGACATGTTCTGGGATTGTGTAGACTATTACTGCCCATATATGTTCTATAACAGTGCCACAATAGCATGTTTATGGAATATTTGCCAGCAGAACCACCTCTCGAAACTCATCTGCCCATGTTACCAGGCCACATCACATGTGGGACCCACCCTGGGGCCTCCTCATGTACTGGTCCAGCACAACCTTCAGGGGAAACCAAGTCAGGGGATGCTGTTCCTCCCCAGGGGCACACACAGTCATGATCTTGTCCCTTGAAGTCAGGTCCAGGGTCTGTTCCATAGCTGGCTACACAGACCCATGTGGGATGTGCTACATCACCTTGAGGCATCTAGTATGCATTCACAGGGTCCACATGCTCTTCCTGCTTAGCCTCCAGGCCAGGCACATTCAGAACATGAACAGCTGTTGTGAGTAGCAGTGCGTGGGAGGCTTGTTCCTGTTGTGTCCATATTGGGGCCCATGAAGCTTCCACATCACAGACCACACACAACATCCAGGGTGTTTACCCACCACATGTGTCACATACCATCCCTGTAGGATGTAGGATCACTCCACAACTATAACTGCCATACTTCCCCATATTTCCATTCCCCTACTTCATAGAAAAGGGCAATGAGGTCCCAGCAAGGGGTTCACATGTGACATACTCATCCATGTTGCACACACTGACAGCTGTATATATCTGTGTGTATTGCTATGTGTGCTGTTCCCTCACACATAGCATGCAGCACTGTGGTGGTAATATAGGGGACATGTATTTACATACATATATGTGTGTGTGTGTGTGTGTGTGTGTGTGTGTGTGTGTGTGTGTGTGTGTGTGTGTGTGTGTGTGTGTGTGTGTGTGTGTGTGTTTGTATATATGTAGACATGTGCATATAGGCATATATCTATATATTTATAGATATATATGATGTATATATGTGTTCATATATGTCTACATATGGGTATCTGTATATCTGTGGACATACATGTACACACACATATATATATATATATATATATATATATATATATATGTGTGTGTGTGTGTGTGTGTGTGTGTGTGTGTGTGTACATATACATACCTATATATGCGGTACATTCAGACATCAGGTCTACAATCTCACAAAACCTTCCTGCAAAGCTGCACTATTCTGCCTTGCTACAACACAGACTGGTGCCACATAGGGATACAGCCTAACATTACGGGGGTATATGTAGGGCCGGATTGCAGGTAACCCTATTACACACCTATGGCATTCCAGCATGCTATAATACAGGTCAAACTGAGTGTTCTGCAATGATGGGTTGTGGAACCCACGTGTCCATCATTATGGCATTATGTCCACCACCAGCTATTGGCCACAGTAATATACATGCTTCCCATTACACAACACACACTATGATGACTTACATCTTATCAGTCAGTGCTGCTCTGCGCAGTTGACGAGTATGGCCCACTAGCCACAGGGACAGACTCTATTGTCCTTTACAGTTGTTCAGCTGAACATCATTACAACAACACCACCTGCTGGCACATATAAATCATTCCACATCATCTATCCCATTATTATGGACCAAGTGCTACAGTCAATTACATGTATATATACTTCACATACCTGTTGTGGGAGTGAGGTCTGTTCTGGATAGTGTTCTTGTAAGGATTTTTGTTTTGTTCTCCTTTGGCTTTGCCTTTAGCCAGCTTTCTTTCTTAGCTTGTTCAATTGTTTGTTTGAATCACATTCAATTTCTCTCTCTCTCTCTCTCTCTCTCTCTCTCTCTCTCTCTCACACACACACACACACTCTCTCCAGTAAATTAATTGAGCTGCTTTGAATAGATTCCAGCATGGCTTTTGTAGTTGATGCACATGATCAGGTGATGGCCTCTGCACCATTCAGTGTCCTCCACTTGCTACCTGCATACATCATGTTGAGTAGCACTTTCAGTTACCACTGTCATGGTAACCCACCACTATAATCCCTACATCATGTGGGTGTGGTCCCTTTACCTTTCCAGTATAGTGGACATCCTTCCTGTGTGTGGGTAGCAGTGTTACAGACAGCAGGTAGCAATACCTCTTACAAGAGAACTTCCACACTTAGGCCAGCTACATATTTGTCTGAGGTTCCAGAACTACAGAGTGTGAGTAGTGTCGTTGTATGCATTGTATAGCACCAGTGTTACAGGGTTTAGGTTCATAGGTTCATAGGCTCTTACTAGGCTATCTGCCCTAGGGCATTTATAAGCCTAGCTAGAGTGTGTTTGGCTTTCGCCACCCATTTTAAATTAATTTTGCTATGCCTTTTTTTGAGGTTAGTATACTGTGCCTCTGTCTAACAGTGACACAGAAGTGATAACTGGGGTAAGCCTATGATCTCCCATCCACTCATCAAGATTCCTCTTGAAGAGAGTCAATGTGGGACTCTGCCTAAACTGGACTGGGATTTTTTTCCAGAGTGAAGGGAGCCTCTGGGTTATGAATCTGTCCCTCCAGCATGTCCTATTTATTTCAGTGCTGAGGTTCAAGTCTCTCGAGTGCATAACTCGATGGGATTTGGATTTTCTGAGGTGCAGCATGTCCATTAATTCCGGGTTGGACATGGCTTTATACGTCAGGCACAGATCGTCTCTGAGCAGGCAGTATGCCACTGAGTAGAGCTGGAGTTTCTTTAACCGGGCAGCATATGGCATCTGTTTGAGCCCTTTGATCCTCTTGGTGAGGTACTTTTCAGGTCTTTCCAGTTGCTGCAGTTGTCTGGTAAGGTACATCCCAAAAGGGGCATTGTACTCAATTATGGGCCTGATGAGGGATGAGTAAAGAGGCATGATGACCTCCCCTGATCTAGATGTGAATCCCTTCATGATTAGGTGGGCTATATAAAATGTTTTTCTAACCACTTTGGCCACGTGGTTGTCAAATGAGAGATTGCTATCAACTTGTGTCCCCAGGTCCCTAATGACTTCTTCTGTACTTAATGGATTACCACCTATGTGGTAATTTGTGGCACTGTTTTTGCCAAAGGGATGACTATACACTTTTTGGTGTTTAGCTTGAGGCCATGGCTCTGGCACCAGTTGTCTGTTTCTATGAGGCTCTTTTGGAGGATGCTTGTGTCGGCTGGAGAGTTGATTATGGCACCCAGTTTGCAGTCATCTGCGAACTTGGTCAGCCACAGTCCTTCCATGTTGGCCTGTACCGCCGAGAAATATATACCGAACAAGAGAGGTCCCAGGACTGAGCCTTGTGGGACGCCACTTGTAACTGGTTTGGAGTCTGACATGGCTCCAGCAATTCCAACCATGTGGGTTCTGTCCTTGAGCCAGTTTGCAACCCATCTAGTGACATAGGGGTTTATATTTAAGCTGGTGAGATTATCTATAATGCCCGAGTGGGGTATTGTATCGAAGGCTTTTGTAAGGTCCAGATAGGCTGTGTGGACCACCTTCCCCTCGTCAATGGCCTTGGTGACTGTTTCAAAGAAATCAACCAGGTTTAAGAGGCAGGATCTGCCCTTAACAAAGCCAAACTGGGTAGGATCCAGTGTCTGTAGGTCCCCAATATCTTTATTTATGAGGTCCATGATGATCCTTTCCATAGCTTTGCAGACCAAGCTAGTCAGGCTTATGGGGCGATAGTTTCCAGGATCGGTTGAGGCACCACCTTTGTGGAGAGGGACCACTTTTGCTGTACGCCACTCTTTGGGTACATATCCTGTAGTAAGGCTAAGATTGAACAGTAGTTTTATGTTTGGGTTTAGCTCTTCTTGGAGTTCATGTAGGACACAGCCGGGACACCATCTGGTCCCATTGATGCTGTGTTTTTTGCTTTGGAGAGGGCGGCTCTTACCTGAGCATCTGAGATGTCAGGGGGGGCAGCACTCTGTTGGGATAGATATTTGCCCTTTTGGTGGGGGAGAAGTTTGCACTGAACCTGTCAGCAAGGATGTTGGCAATGTCTGTGGGCTCGGTGTATTTTTGTCATTTTGGACTAATTCTGAGCATATCTGGGAATTCCACCCAGGTTCCTAGCATAACTAAAGAAAGCCTTGTGATTATCCTTAGTGTCCTGTGCAATTTTCTCTTGAAGCTGGCCTTAGACAATTTTAGGAGTGCCCGTAGTTTTTTGCTAATACTGATCAGAGATGCCTTCCTTTTTGGGATTTTGCTCTATCATGTAGTAGCTTCCTCCTTCTATTGTATAGTTTGTTTATGGCTGGGGTCCACCAGACAGGACGTCTGCCTTTGGAGGATTGGATCTTGGTTTTATTTGGGATTGCATGATCCATGCATTCCTGAAGGTGTTCATAGAATGCATTTATAAAGGATTCTGTGGTCTGGGCCATATTTTCCACAGGCCCGGGGGCTTTGAAGGATTCCGCCTCGGTTTTGAGGCATGTGAAATTTGCTTTAGATAAGTTTTTCACTGTGGTTTTCTGGGCAGGGGGTGGGGTTGGGATGTGAATATCCAGTGAGATTAGTTTATGGTCTGATCTTACCAGTGAGGGATACACTTCTGGTCTGGAGCATAGTGTCCCCATGTTGGTGATGATCAGGTCCAGTATGTTTTCCCCTCTTGTGGGAGTGGTAACAAGTTGTTCCATAGCATTTGAGTTTATAAATTCTAGGAACCTTTGGGCTAGGGTGTTGGAGCTAGAGTAATGCTCCCAGTCTATGTCTGGGTAGTTGAAGTCGCCCAATATAATGGTGTTTGGAGAGACCTTCATATTTTCCAGTATTCTCAGGAAGGCCGAGTGGGGTTCCTGTGTTTGGGAGGGTGGTCTGTAGCAGGCTATAAACTGGAAGGCAGTTTTGCCCACTGTTAGTTGCACATGGATAGTCTCTGATGTTTCGTGCTGTGCCACCAACCTGGAGGTATGGGTATCTTTGACAAATATTGATACTCCCCCTCCTTTTGTGGTTCGGTTTGTGTGTGCATACTAGTTTAACAGGGAATGCAGTCTGTCTGCATAGCTCTCAACTGTGGGCCTATCCTCTTGATGGCCAGAGATGTGCCTGTTATGTTTTGTCTGTCCAGCACACAGGTCTTGTGTCAGATATATCACTGACAGTGTGTGTGTTGAGTGCTATCAGTACATGGCTACATCCATTTGTGTTTCTAACTTCTTATTCCTGACTAAGGGTATGTTGCAGACTATCATGTAACACCAGTGACTTGCTTAGTGTATGACAACACTATTTCACATATGGGCCTGGGTTCCAGCCTCTGTCATCCACATACATACCAGGCTTTGTCCATATGATATGCTGTCAGGGGTTGTTATGTAGTGGGCTGTGAGTATGTCATGCTGACATTCCTGCCATCATTCCAC
>NC_056735.1:61698972-61706472 GCF_019279795.1 Protopterus annectens
AACCCCCGGGCTAATTTCTTTAAAAGAAAAGAAAAAAGGGTAGATAGGAAAGTGATGAAAAAGAGCACAAAGATGGAAAGACAGTAGGGAAAGTAGCTAAGGATGTGCAGGAAGGGTGTAGGTAAGGTTCATAGCTGCCCATTTCTTCTACAGCAACAGCTGTGCATTTACACTGAATTTGGAGGTAGATTTGGACACTAAAACCCTTGAGAGAGGGGTGAGGACAACAATAATATGTTGTGATGCCAATTAGACCAGATTACATGTGTTGAGTGGACATGTGTGCAAAATGGAAAGCTATGTATGGGGCGAGATTTTTTTTTGGGAACAGATTGCCCTTTTTCTTTTTTCAGGTGAGAGTGGCATGTTGGGGAGGGATAACAGGTATATTTGGGGAGGTAGGTTGGGTAGATTAACAGACAAGACAAACAAGATGCATACAGGAGCGGTATATGAGATATGTGGGGGGTAAACACCTTGACGGGGAGGGGTGTTGGGAAATCAGAAGCCCATCAGCCTCCTAGTGGAAACAGTGGGACTGAGGTCCCCACCCATGGACAGCCACCACTACACCTTCACAGCCCTGAAGGTGGCTGTGCTGGGGGCTGAGTCAGACAGCCAGGCCAACCCTCTAGTCATGACACGCAGCCCTCAAGCTGGCATAGCAGATCTCCAACCTCCATGCGGAGCTTGCTACGCACCACAACCCGGACCTGGCAATGGGTGACAGGTTCCTGTCTGCTCCTGCTCCCAGTGGGGGGAGAGCCCCATCCCCTGTGGCACCTCCACCCGAAGGTAGTACAGGATCAATGGACAAGGAGGTCCTGGGTTGGGTCCCAGATGTGCTGGTGCCCAGTGCCATGGCCAGCTGAGGTGGGACAGGTGGGTCCACTGGGACCCGCATTCCCATACGTGCTATGGTGTTTATGTTTTATCAACATATATGGGTTAGTAATAGTCAACACATTCCAGGATTAGGTATAACAGCATGCATAGATATTCCCATTAACCCAGACACCAGATATGGAACATTTGCATAGCAAACAGAACACATGCATATATGGTACCACAGTGGTAATTACAACAGCATGCAGGTACATTGATGGCACCATGCCACCAATGTTGAAGTATTTCAACATAGCACATGCATAGAAACAGATTTAAATGATTATCGAACAATAGGACATATGTCCCAACATTACAGTTAAGCCATCACGTACCAATTGAGTTGGGTATTTAGTTTATTGTTGCAGATATGGTGGGGGGAGAAAAAGATGTCAATTAACAACTAGTATATTCCTGTAGTTAGCATTACTTTCCTAGTCAGTGCTGTTATCTGTACCTTACAAGTATTAGTACACTATCCTATTGCCTTAGTTTGGACAGTGGTATGGCTGTCGACAACTATATACATGAACTGGTTTTACCTGCAGTATACACATCTTACCTGGTATACCTGTGGAAGAATTGTTTGTTAACACTAACTAACTGTTTCTACACATACTCCCAAATTCCAGGTTGATGTTGTGCACATACCTGCCCATCTCTTTTTGCACAGACTCTGGCCATGTCTTGACCAGATGCAGGTGAACCGGGATATATGTTGACTATTGCCCTCTTCAACCTTTAGTGAATTACAACACTCTTATACAGGATTTCCTACACAGTTATGTTATGTAGCACAGTGTGGGTGACAGTGATATGTGATACCTTACTATTCAGAGCAACTGCAACACTCACAATGCCATACAAAACCAGAGTAAACAGTACCAGTACAGGATATCAATATTTTATTTCTAGGCACAATGTTCATATCTGACGGACCTGTGGAAGCAGTGTTTGTTAGCACTATCTGAATGTTGCCACACAAATTACCAGAATCCACATTAGTATTATGCACATACATCTCACTTTGTTTCTGTGCACACTCTGGTCACATCTTGACAACAAGGGGGTGTATATGGGACATACTTGGCTTATTACTCTCATAACATTTTGGGGAGGTGCTAGCATGACAGGTTTGTTCTTATAGATGTGTGACAATCAGTTGTATTTCCTGTTTGCTGCCTAAACATCTGGGATCATCCCACTGATTTCCCAGGAGAACAGGCAGCAGATATGCGCCATTATACTGGACATTCTGGACATATCTATACAGTTGTGGGGTATGATTCTGTATGTAGTCTATGTCCACTCCCAGGATTCAGATCATGGCTGCGTCTGCTAAAACTAAAACACTGTCCATCACAGTTGTGTGTGCTATATTGATATTGCTGTACATCTCCTATCTGATGTCTGTCTATAATTCTCCTGTGGTTTTATATTCTGACCTTGTATTACAACACTCTTATACAGGATTTCCTAGACAGTTATATTATGTAGCACAGTGTGGGTGACAGTGATGGGTAATAACTTATTATTCAGAGCAACTGCAACAATAACAATGCCATGCAATACCAAAGTAAACAGTACCAGTACAGGGTATCAAACTTTTATTTCTGGGCACGGTGTTCGTATCTGACAGACCTGTGGGAACAATGTTTGTTAGCACTACCTGAATGTTTCCACACAAAGTACCAGATTATACATTAGTATTATGCACATATATCTCACTCTGTTACTGTACACACTGTGGTCACTGCTTGACAAAATGGGGGAATAGATGGGACATACTTGGCTTATTACTCTCATAATATTCTGGGGATTTGCTTGAGTGACAGGTTTGTTCTTATAGATGTGTGACAATCAGTTGTATTTCTTGTTTGCTGCCTATACGTCTGGGATCATCCCACTAATTCCCCAGAGGGACAGAGTGACAGGCAGCAGATATGGGCTAATTTACTGGACCTTCTGGATATATCTGTACAGTTGTGGGGTATGATTCTGTATGCAGAATACTACCATTCCCAGGATTTGAACCATGGCTGTGTGTGCTAAAAATACAACAGTTCATGTTTCGGTTGTGTGTGCTATTTGAATTTTGTTGTCTATTTTTTCACTGTTTTCTGTCTATGTGTCTCTCAGTTGCACTAAATGACCTCTGGGGATTACACCCGTCATATACAGACATTCCTACACATTTTACGTATGTTGCACAGTGTGGGTAACACTGCTTAATACAACAATACAATTAAGTGATTGTATATCTACATTACCATATGATAGAAGAGTAAACACATGCAGTCCAGCAGTTAGACCTTTATTGTCAGGCTATTATGCTTTTATTTACATACAACCTATATGAGACTCTTCCTGCCTTATTCTCTGGTGTATGCAGTACTTGCCTTAAACAATACAGGTTTTATGCAGGCAATTAACTCACTAATACTTTTATATTTATTTCCTATGACAGTACATGCAAGAGTAATACTAACCTGCCTCGCGTCACAACTTTTCTAATTGATATCCATGGGCCTCCTGGTTTGCAGGCTGCTCTCTTGCCACAGTGAAGGACATAAGAGGAATATTCAGCCATACATATCCATAATATACATGACCTGGCAATTATTAAACAGGTAGTGGAGTGATACTTACACACAGCTGGGACCTCCCCTGTCCTCCTAGTCTCTTAGATCCACTGATCCGCTTCAGGTCGGCATAGTGATGCCTGACCTGCTCACCACTTTGGGGTATGCCAGTGGCACTGGTGAGGTCACCCTGGCTTCCACTTTATATTGGGAACCCTGGTACTGGCCCTGCAGCAGTCTCTGCTCATGGTCTTTGATAAGAGTCTTGCCATGACTATGGACTCCTGGATACCCCAGCACTGTGCCAGAAAGCTCACACCCTCTCCCATTCCAGACATAGTGCCTGCAAGTGGAAGATACAACCAGTTATGAGATGTATTCCCACCTGTTGGGTTTAAATAGGGACGATTTCCCACACTTTGTTGTGATTGAACAGTTTTGAAAAGGCTAAGCTATGGGCAAACCTGCTTACCTAAGGTTGGCATTGTTTAAAGGAGTATACCAATGGGCTAATTGAGTTAGCTGGTCTACACAATGCTTACACCTACTAAGCTGGGCTGTGCAATGCTTAGCATTGCTTAATATTTAATTTGCATTATATTTGCTTTTTGGCATTGATTTATTATATATATATATATATATATATATATATATATATATATATATATATATTATATATATATATATATATATATATATATATATATGTGTGTGTGTGTGTGTGTGTGTGTGTGTCTGGTATCCATGATTCATATGTATGTACACTATATGGGGTCCTTGTGTTTATTAGGGGACTTCAACACTTTACTACAATTACACCTCACATCTGGACTTACTGCAGTACTCCATTTCACATATTTATGTTATGTAGTAGGTTATACAACATAAGACTGCATATAGATTCCTTTTCACATGTTCAGTTTAATTTTCCTATAGCGAGGATTTGTTTGGTGATACCTCAATCTTATGTACTACTGTGATGGCTTAGTGGTTAACTATTGTGACTATAGTGTACAGTGTTCTGGGTTCAAGACCTGCAAAGCCTGTTTATTTTGTTTTTGGCCAGAACAGCGTCTGTTGGATACAGAGTGATTAAGGCACTTTTTAGCAATTGTAAGTGGGTTTGCGCGAAGGTAAGCAATGCTAACCTTCGGTTAAATATGCTTACAGAGAGTTAACTTCAACATTGCTTAACCTGTGTGCACATTGCTTACCCCCACACAAACAGGCTTAAACCCACTTACTAGTGCTTAAATATGCGAGTCTATATGACAGTATTGAATGGACTAAATAGCGAATGATATTTAGTCGATCCGATACTGATGAAATGGCAAAATAGCAAAGTCATGGAACATCTAATTTTTTCCCAGGGAAAAAATTCAGTGGGCCGTCTTCGGGACTTTGCCATTTCCTCCACTACGGTGCGATGTTGGAGTTGGTATATTTAAGTTGGGGTGTGTGTGTGACACAAAGCCCCCCAATTAAATTTGTGTTTAATTTTTTTTTTTTTTTTACGAAGCAGCAAATTTTTCCCTGGGAAAAAATTTGCTGTTCAGCTTGTTCGATATTTTGTTGTTTAGATATTATCGGTACAATCAAATAGCATTCACTATTTTCATCATACGATAATTTAATATAGACGCAAATATGCTTACTCCCATTTACTACTGCTTAATAGTGCTTACACTTGCTTACTAGTGCTTACTCTCGCTTACCACTGCACTAATTTAGACAGTAATGTCTGATGGTTCTTGGGAAGGTGGGGGATGTGGACGCTGTATGGAGTTATCATTCATTACACATTTTACCTTCCATTTGTATCCCTGATTCCTGTGTACATATACTGTATGGGGCACATGTGATTATCTGTGGACTTTGCAACATTTTGACACTGACACCTCACATCTGCATTTAATGCAGTACTCCAGTTCGCAAATATATGTTATTGAGTAGGTTATGCAACTAAAAATATTGGTAATAAAGTGATTTGACATGGAAAATGGAATGTGCTGCAGTGGGAATCAAACCAGAAATGACTGCTCCTAAGGCAAATGCTCTACTCACTACACTATTGCCGTACTGCTTCCTTTGCATATATCTTGCTTTTTATCCTCTTCTGCTATTTAAGCTGGATTAACCATTGCTAAGTGATGGGCAAACCTGCTACTCATGGTTAAATTTAATCTGTTTCATAAAAAAAATATTTATATTTGTTGTTTTAACTATTGCTCTTGAACACGTGGGGGATGTTGCTGGGGGTATACGTACACCTATGAGCGGTCTCGCTCATTCTTTTATAACTTGTCTGCTGTTCTTCATTGCAGGGGTGTGTATATTCTGAGAGCTCTGCTCTCAGACACGCCCCCTGCACTCTTACACGCTCCGTGTAAGATTAGGAGCTCAGGCAGTGAGCCTTCATTAATATGCATGGCTTGCTGCTGTCCTGCTCCTAAACGGCCGCTTCTGTGCAGGACTAAGCTAGTCCTGCATGGAAGGATAGTGAATCCGGGGGATAGTGTTCTGTAACTTGTGAAATAGTTGGGTTTTTTTTGAGGCTACTGTTTTATGTATCTTTATATATATATATATATATATATATATATATATATATATATATATATATATATATATAAAATACCATGGTTGCTTGTATCAAAATCTACACATGTAGTAAACATGTAATGGTGGAAGTACTGGTCTTATAAATGTGGGTGACTGATTGTTATGAACTTCTTTTTATACGGGAAAAACTGAAAGAACACTAAGGATGCAAATTTATGAACACGTGCATCATTATTGCTATCAAAAAAGATAGAAATGCACTTTCCAAGCAATCCCTTGTATGTAAGAGCTCAGGTTTTAAGTTTTTTTTTGTACTGGAAAATGTTCCAATTAATACCTGAGGCAGTCATTGGGAAACCAGGTGAGAGTACAGGGAACTAATTGGGCATATAAACTTACACCCTGCCCCCCAGACTTAATGACAACATGTCAATATCCAGAGCACTGATGCTAAGAGCTGCAAAATTACAACTTTTAATCATTGTACGTGACAAAAAGCAAAATATTCAAATAAAAGGACAAACCGGCACCAGGGCACAAAAAATAGTTTAAGCGCTTTTGTTCATTTATTACACAGAATTTCATCATAAACAAAGAACACAGTCATACAACTTCCTTTTATACCAAATAACTTAAATTAATTAATTAATGAACCAGCCAATAACAGTTAAGCATCAACTAAGTACCCAGGTGAAACACATAAGTATTAACTAATCTCTGATTCTCTTTAACATCTGTTTCCACAGTTTTTAAAAAAAACATATAACAAAACTTCTATATAAAAAGAAAAAATAAATAAATATATATATATATATATATATATATATATATATATATATATATATATATATATATATATGTACATGTCTACCAAAATATGTGACCAAATGTTTTTAAACTTTAAAAAGCATTTAATAGATATTTTTTCATTGATACCAGGTGGAACATCTGCTCTAAAAAAGATTTGCCATTTAAGTTCTAAATATTAACCTTTTCTAATACCATAAATTGAATTTTTTTAAATCCGTGCATACCTGGGAATGCCTAGCTAGCGCATTACTATTATCTTTTTTCTTTATAGCCAAAACATGCTCCCTGATTCTGTCTGCTAATCTGCGTGCAGTTTTGCCTATATAGAAAGGGTCTATATTATATGAACGAAAGTTCATATAAGCAAATGCTTGATGTGCGAAAATCCCAGCCATCGAAAACAGCCCCCCACACCCCCTGCTAAATATATATTCCAACTCTGAGATCACACTACAGGGAGGAAAGGGCAAAAACTCCAATCTTCACTGTACTGCGATCCCACAACACAAACCCCGATGCCCGTGAGTTTCGCTCATTAGAGTGTTCACTTATATGAACTTGTGTTCATATAATACAGACCCTATAGAAAAACTTACATGTAGAGCAAACTGCAACAAAATATTCAGATATTTTTACATCAGCTCTTAGCATTGAGTACCTT
>NC_056735.1:61711472-61723972 GCF_019279795.1 Protopterus annectens
TTTCTTTTATATCTATATATATATATGTTTGTATATACATATAAAGATATATATATTTATGCTTACATATATATATATATATATATACATATAGATGTAGACATATATATCTATAGATGTATGCATATGTAGATATATATATATATATATATATATATATATATATATATATATATATATATATATATATATATATATATATATATATATATATATATATATATATATATATATATATATAGATGTGTATATATCTATTTAGATATAAATATATATATACACACACACATACATCTACATGTTTAAATACATTTCCTGTACTGTTGAATGACTGTGCTGGATGATATGTTTGTGAAAACAGCAGGGTTATGTATATCTCACATGACTTAGTGATAAATCACTTAGGCTATGGTGTGCAGGATCCTGGGTTCGAGCCTTGCAGAGGCTGTTTATGTTGTTGCTGGGCAGAACAAGGGCCATTGTATAAAGAGCGATTAAGGCACTTTTAAGCAGGAAGGGTGTAGGTAAGGTCCATAGCTGCACATTTCTTCTACAGCAGCAGCTATACATATACACTAAACCCTTGAGAGAGGGGTGAGGACAACAATAATATGTTGTGATACCAATTAGACCAGATTACATGTGTCCAGTGGACATGTGTGCAAAATGGATTGCTATGTATGGGGTGAGGATTTTTTTGGGGGGAATAGATTGCCCTTTTTTTTTTCAGGTGAGAGTGGGATGTTGGGGAGGGATAGTATGTATATTTGGGAGGTAGGTTGGGTAGATTAACAGACAAGACAAACAAGATGCATACAGGGGCGGTATATGACACATGGGGGGTAAACACCTTGATGGGGAGGGGTGTTGGGAAATCGGAAGCCCATCAGCCCCCTAGTGGAAACAGTGGGACTGAGGTCCCCACCCATGGGCTGTCACCACTACACCTTCATAGCCCCGAAGGTGGCTGTGCTGGGGACTGAGTCAGACAGCCAGGCCAACCCTCTAGTCATGACACACAGCCCTTGAGCTGGTGTAGCAGATCTCCAACTTCCATGCAGAGCTCGCTACACACCACAACCCGGACCTGGCATCGACTGACAGGTTCCTGTCTGTACCTGCTCTCAGTGGGAGGAGAGCTCCATCCCCTGAGGCAGTTCCACCCGAAGGTGGTGCAGGGTCAATGGATGAGGAGGTCTCGAGTTGGGCCCCAGACGTGCTGGTGCCCGGTGCCACAGCCAGCTGAGGTGGGACAGGTGGGTCTGCTGGGACCCACATTCCCATACATGCTATGGTGTTTATGTTTTATCAGCTTATGTGGGTTAGTAATAGTCAACACATTCCAGGATTAGGTATAACAGCATGCATAGATATTCCCATTAACCCAGACACCAGATATGGAACAGTTTCATAACAAACAGAACACATGCATATATAGGACCACAGTGGTAATTACAACAGCATGCAGGTACATTGATGGCACCATGCCACCAATGTTGAAGTATTTCAACATAGCACATGCATAGAAACAGATTTAAATAATTATCTAACAATAGGACATATGTCCCAACATTACAGTTAAGCCATCTTGTACCAACTGAGTTGGGTATTTAGTTTATTGTTGCAGATATGGTGGGGGGAGAGAAAGATGTCAATTAACAACTAGTATATTCCTGTAGTTCACATTACTTTCCTAGTCAGTGCTATTATCTGTACCTTACAAGTATTAGTACACTATCCTATTGCCTTAGTTTGGACAGTGGTATGGCTGTCAACAACTATAAACATTAACTGGTTTTACCTGCAGTATACACCTCTTACCTGGTATACCTGTGGAGGAATTGTTTGTTAACACTAACTAACTGTTTCTACACATACTCCCAGATTCCAGGTTGCTGTTGTGTACATACCTGTCCATCTATTTTTGCATAGACTCTGGCCATGACTTGACAACATGCAGGTGAATTGGGCCATATGTTGACTATTGCCCTCTTCAACCTTTAGTGACTTACAACACTCTTATACAGGATTTCCTACACAGTTATGTTATGTAGTACAGTGTGGGTGACAGTGATGAGTGATACCTTACTATTCAGAGCAACTGCAATACTCGCAATGCCATATAATACCAGAGTAAACAGAACCAGTACAGGGTATCAATCCTTTATTTCTAAGCACAGTGTTTGTATCTGATGGACCTGTGGAAGCAATGTTTGTTAGCACTATCTGAATGTTGCCACACAAATTACCAGAATCAACATTAGTATTATGCACATACATCTCACTCTGTTACTGTGCACACTCTGGTCACAGCTTGACAACAATGGGGTGTAGATGGGACATACTTGGCTTATTACTCTCATAACATTTTGGGGAGTTGCTAGTGTGACAGGTTTGTTCTGATAGATGTATGACAATCAGTTGTATTTCCTGTTTGCTGCCTAAACATCTGGGATCACCCCACTAATTTCCCAGGGGTACAGGCAGCAGATATGCACCATTATACTGGACATTCTGGACATATCTATACAGTTGTGGGGTATGATTCTGTATGCAGCCTACGTCCACTCTCAGGATTCAGATCATGGATGTGTCTGCTAAAACTAAAACACTGTTCATCACAGTTGTGTGTGCTATATTGATATTGCTGTATATCTCTTATCTGATGTCTGTCTATAATTCTGACCTTGTATTACAACACTCTTATACAGGATTTCCTAGGCAGTTATATTATGTAGAACAGTGTGGGTGACAGTGATGGGTAATACCTTATTATTCAGAGCAACTGCAACAGTAACAATGCCATACAATACCAAAGTAAACAGTATCAGTACACAGTATCAATCTTTTATTTCTGGGCACAGTGTTCATATCTGACAGACCTGTGGGAGCAATGTTTGTTAGCACTACTTGAATGTTGCCACACAAATTACCAGATTCTACATTAGTATTATGCACATACATCTCACTCTGTTACTGTACACACTGTGGTCACTGCTTGACAAAATGGGGCTGTAGATGAGACATACTTGGCTTATTACTCTCATAATATTCTGGTGTTTTGCTTGAGTGACAGATTTGTTCTTATAGATGTGTGACAATCAGTTGTATTTCTTGTTTGCTGCCTATACATCTGGGATCATCCCACTGATTCCCCAGGGGGACAGAGTGACAGGCAGCAGATATGGGCTAATTTACTGGACATTCTGGACATATGTGTACAGTTGTGGGGTATGATTCTGTATGCAGACTACTACCACTCCCAGGATTCGAACCATGGCTGTGTGTGCTAAAAATATAACAGTTCATGTTTCGGTTGCGTGTGCTATTTGAATTTTGTTGTCTGTCTTTTCACTGTTTTCTGTCTATGTGTCTCTCCGTTGTACTAAATGACCTCTGGGGATTACACCAGTAATATACAGACATTCCTACACATTTTACTTATGTTGCACCGTGTGGGTAACAGTGCTTAATACAACAGTACTATTACGTGATTGCAAATCTACATTACCATATGATAGCAGAGTATGCACATGCAGTCCAGCAGTTAGACCTTTATTGTCAGGCTATTATGCTTTTATTTACATACAACCTATATGAGACTCTTCCTGCCATATTCTCTGGTGTATGCAGTACTTGCCTTAAACAATACAGGTTTTATGCAGGCAATTAATTTACTAATACTTTTATATTTATTTCCTATGACAGTACATGCAAGAGTATTACTAACCTGCCTCGCATCACAACCTCTCCAAGTGATGTCCATGGGCCTCCTGGTTTGCAGCCCACTCACTTGCCACTGTGAAGGATATAAGAGGAATATTCAGCCATACCTATCTATAATATACATGAGCTGGCAATTATTAAATAGGTAGTGGAGTGATACTTACACACAGCTGGGACCTCCCCTGTCCTCCTAGCCTCTTGGATCCACTGATCCGCTTCAGGTCGGCATAGTAATGCCTGACCTGCTCACCAGTTCGGGGTATGCCAGTGGCACTGGTGAGGTCACAGGCAAGATGGTCCCAGGCTTCCGCTTTATATTGGGAACCCTGGCACTGGCCCTGCATCAGTCTCTGCTCATGGACTTTGACAAGGAGTCCTGCCATGACTCTGGACTCCTGGATACCCCAGCGCTGTGCCATAAAGCGCACACCCTCTCCCATTCCAGACATAGTGCCTGCAAGGGGAAGCTACAACCAGTTATGAGATGTATTCTCACCTGTTGGGTTTAAATAGGGCCGATTTCCTGCACTTTGCTGTGATTGGACAGTTTTTAAAAGGCTAAGATATATGCAAACATGCTTACCTAAGGTTGGCATTGTTTAAAGGGGTATACCAATGGGCAAATTGAGTTAGCTGGTCTACACATTGCTTACACCTACTAAGCTGGACTGTGCAATGCTTAGTGCTGCTTAATATTTAATTTGCATTATATCTGCTTTTTGGCATTGATTTATTATTCAGTACATGTTATATATGTGTCTGGTATCCATGATTCATGTGTATGTACACCGTATGGGGTCCTTGTGTTTATTAGGGGACTTCAACACTTTATTACAATTACACCTCACATCTGGGCTTACTGCAGTACTCCAGTTCACATATTTATGTTATGTAGTAGGTTATACAACATAAGACTGTATATAGATTCCTTTCACATTTTCAGTTTGATTTTCTTATAGTGAGGACTTGTTTGGTGATACCTCAATCTTATGTACTGCTGTGATGGCTTAGTGGTTAACTACTGTGACTATAGTGTACAGGGTTCTGGGTTCAAGACCTGCAAAGCCTGTTTATTTTGTTCCTGGCGAGAACAGCGACTGTTGGATACAGAGTGATTAAGGCACTTTTAAACAATTGCAAGTGGATTTGCACGAAGGTAAGCAATGCTAACCTTCGGTTAAATATGCTTACAGAGAGTTAACTTCAGTATTGCTTAACCTGTGTGCACATTGCTTACCCCCACACAAACTGGCTTAAACCCACTTACTAGTGCTTAAATATGCTGGTCTATATGACAGTATCAAATGGACTAAATAGCGAATGCTATTTAGTCGATCCGATACTGTCGAAATGGCAAAATAGCGAAGTCACAGAACATCGAAATTTTTCCCAGGGAAAAAATTCGGTGGGCCGTCTTCGGGACTTTGCCATTTCCTCCACTATGGTCCGATGTTGGAGTTGGTATATTTAAGTAGAGGTCAGGGTGTGTGTGGCGCAAAGCCCCCCAATTAAATTTGTGTTTAAGTTTTTTTTTTTTTTACGGAGCAGCAAATTTTTTCCCTGGGAATAAATTTGCTGTTCCGTTTGTTCGATATTTTATTTAGATATTATTGGTACGATGAAATAGCATTCGCTATTTTCATCATACGATAATATAATACAGACGCAGATATGCTTACTCCCATTTACTACTGCTTAATAGTGCTTACACTTGCTTACTAGTGTTTACTCTCGCTTACCACTGCACTAATTTAGACAGTAATGTCTGATGGTTCTTGGGAAGGTGGGAGATTTGCATGCTATATGGAGTTATCATTCATTACACATTTTACCTTCCATTTGTATCCCTGATTCCTGTGTACATATACTGTATGGGGCACTTGTGATTATCTGTGGACTTTGCAACAGTATGACACTGACACCTCACATCTGCATTTAATGCAGTACTCCAGTTCACAAATATATCTTATTTAGTAGGTTATGCAACTAAAAATATTGGTAATAAAGTGATTTGACATGGAAAATGGAATGTGCTGCAGTGAGAATCAAACCAGGAATGATTGCTCGTAAGGTAAATGCTCTGCTCACTACACAATTGCTGTACTGCTTCCTTTGCATATATCTTGCTTTTTATCCTCTTCTGCCATTTAAGCTGCATTAACTGTTGCTAAGTGATGGGCAAACATGCTACTTACGGTTAAATTTAATCGGTTTCATAAAAAAAAATATTTATATTTGTTGTTTTAACTATTGCTCTTGAACATGTGGGGGGATGTTGCTGGGGGTATACGTACACCTATGAGCGGTCTCGCTCATTCTTTTATAACTTGTCTGCTGTTGTTCATTGCAGGGGCGCATATATTCTGAGAGCTCTGCTCTCAGACACGCCCCCTGCACTCTTACATGCTCCGTGTAAGATTAGGAGCTCAGGCAGCGAGCCTTCATTAATATGCATGGCTCGCTGCTGCCCTGCTCCTAAATGGCTGCTTCTGTGCAGGACTAAGCTAGTCCTGCATGGAAGGATAGTGAATCCGGGGGATAGTGTCCTGTAACTTGTGAAATAGTTGTTTTTTTTTTGTGGCTACTGTTTTCATTCATGTGTATATATATATATATATATATATATATATATATATATATATATATATAAACATATATTTTATATATATATATATATATATATATATATATATATATATATATATATATATATATATATATAATACCATGGTTGCTTGTATCAAAATCTACACGTAGTAAACATGTAATGGTGGAAGTACTGGTCTTATAAATGTGGGTGACTATTTGTTATGAACTTCTTTTTATATGGGAAAAACTGAAAGAATGCTAAAAAGGCAAATTTATGAACACATGCATCATTATTGCTATCAAAAAAGATATAAATGCACTTTCCAAGCATTCCCTTGTATGTAAGAGCTCAAGTTTTAAGTTTTTTTTGTATTGAAAAATGTTCCAATGAATACCACAGGCAGTCACTGGGAAACCAGGAGAGAGTACAGGGAACTAATTGGGCATCTAAACTTACACCCTGCCCCCCCCCAGATTAAATGACAATATGTCAGTATTCAAAGTACTGAAGCTAAGAGCTACAAAATTAAAACTTTTAATCATTGCACATAACAAAAAGCAAAATATTCAAATAAAAGAACAAACCGGCACCTGGGCACAAAAAATAGTTTAAGCGCTTTCGTTCATTTAATACACAGAACTTCATCAGAAACAAACAACACAGTCATACAACTTCCTTTTCTACCAAATAACTTTAATTAATTAATGAACCAGCCAATAACAGTTAAGTATCAACTAAGTACCAAGGTGAAACACGTATTAACTAACCTCTGCTTCGTTTTAACATCTGTTTCCACAGTTTTTTAAAAAAAACATATAACAAAACTTTTATATAAAAAGAAAAAAAAAAATATATATATATGTGTGTGTGTGTGTGTGTATATATCTATCTATATATATATATATATATATATATATATATATATATATGTACACGTCTACCAAAATATGTGACCAAATGTTTTTAAACTTTAAAAAGCATTTAATAGATATTTTTTCATTGATACCAGGCAGAACATCTGCTCTAAAAAAGATTTGCCATTTAAGTTCTAAATATTAACCTTTTCTAATACCATAAATTGAATTTTTTTAAATCCGTACATACCTGGGAATGCCTAGGTACCGTATTACTATTATCTTTTTTCTTTATAGCCAAAACTTGCTCCCTGATTCTGTCTGCTAATCTGTGTGCAGTTTTGCCTATATAGAAAGGGTCTATATTATATGAACGAAAGTTCATATAAGCAAATGCTCGATTAGCGAAAATCCCAGCCATCGAAAACAGCCCCCCACACCCCCCGCTAAATATATATTCCAACTCTGAGATCACACTACAGGGAGGAAAGGGCAAAAACTCCAATCTTCACTGTACTGCGATCCCACAACACACACCCCGATGCCCGCTATAGAAAAACTTACATGTAGAGCAAACTGCAACAAAATATTCAAATATTTTTACCTCAGTTCTTAGCATTGAGTTCCTTTATTTATTTTTTTATTTGACATACATACATTGACAAACTTTTTTAATGCAACGCTACATGACTTTTTTGAATGTTATTTAATGGTGGACTGTCACGTTTCTTTTCCGTACTGATGAAGTGCTGACAGCTCTATTTTATTTTATTTCTGAGTGTTTGGTCTTACCTTAGCAGAGTATTTCTCTGGATAAAAATGCAGTGTAACATTTGTCTTTTAGCTGTTCTTCACCAGCAACTTTTATTTTTAAAGAAGATTTTTCCAACCCTTTCTTATTCTGATATATGAGTAGAGTGAATAACTGAAGATGCTTTTATACTATATTAAGTTTTGCATTAATATGTGTATGTCACGTAAGTGAAAAATAATGTCATATATGACATTGTTGATATTTTTGTTAAACGCAATTTCAGAGTATACATGCACTAAAGGGATTCATTGCAACATGCCTTGAATTAATTATATTTCACAATTAATACTTGCATCGGCCCCTTTGTGATGTATATTACCTCATAATTCTCTTGTTTTCTTTCTCCCATTCATCCCACATTCTCACACTCTTCCACCATGTCCTGAGCTTATCTTCCTTTGATGAAGAGGAAGAATAAGGGTCCAATATTTGTCAGCCTGGGAGGAAATGATCGACAGACCATGCTGCTTCACCAGAGGTGGCCTGCATCTGTCTCCTCTAGGGTTTCCATTACTGACAAACATACTGTCCACCCCTCCTCAGTGCCTTTTTAGACAACGTCAACCTGATAAACCTACCAACTTAAAGAATTAAACAAGGGAAAACACAAAGGTGTTATTGATCAGTGCTAAACACGAAGGTGTTACTGATCAGTGCTAAACACGAAGGTGTTACTGATCAGTGCTAAACACGAAGGTGTTACTGATCAGTGCTAGGAGCCTAAACAAGAGCTTTCTCTCCCTACAAGCCCTTCCTATCCTTTAGGACATTGACGTCTGTGTAGTGACTGAGACATGGTTCAAACTGGCAGAGAGCACTCAGGCTGCTCAGGGCTATACTATCTTCCACATGTTTAGACCAGCTATGGTGCAGGAGGGGAAAAAAGGTGGAGGTGTTTCAATCTACATCCAGAAGCTCACATCAAGCAGCAGGATGCACTAGAGGTCCTTCATGTCCAAATAATCATCAGAAAGGTCCCATATAAATGCTATGTGTACCTCAGGGATCCATCCTCGGACCAATGTTGTTCAATATTTTTATCAACAACTTCCACTCTGCTATTCCTAATACATAAATCATTCAGTATGCAGATGACTCAACTCTAGTCTGCTTTGCCACAAACCTCCCAGAACTTCAAACAAAGACCCAGTCTGCCTTCTCTACTACCGAGATCTGGATGCGTCAAAACCACCTATCTCTCAATGCAAACAAATCAGAAATTCTACTGTTCCCACCCATCAAAATCCTTCTCTTATGATAAAAGTTCTTTCCTAATACTTAGCCAAAACAATTCTCATATTGAAATTGTATCCTTTGCCAAACTACTAGGCATAACTATAGATGAACACCTAAAGTCTGACATTGACATTCAGCAAAATATAAAAAAAAAAACCACCAAAAACTAGGCATATTATATAGAAACAATCACTTCCTCTCCTCCTCTACTAGACAAACACTAGCCTCTACATACCTCCTTCCCTCCCTAATGTACGGTGCACCTCTGCTAACAAACCTATCTGCCTCTCTCTCTTCTAAACTTGAAAATTGTTATAACAAAATTTCTAATTTTCCAAAAATGCCAAATATACTACCCACCACTGCATTACCCTCCAGCCTTTAAATTGGCTAGAATTCTCCAAATATTTCGACTACCTACAACTTACCACTGCCCATAGATTAATATTCAACCCAATCAATTGCCCTGCACTTTAAAACATCCTTCCCCTTTATACCCCTAATAGAACTCTCAGATCTGAACACCAAACTTTAATTGCTATCCATAAACCCCGCTGGGCAACTTCTCTTCTCATTCTCCCTAGGCAAGAAATGGAATTCTCTCCCACCCTTACTAAGGACTATGCAGAATACTGAAAACTTCAAAATTCAGCTTCACTCCTACCTTTCTTCTAATTGGAATTGCAACTGCATCCTACCAACCTAGTCCCTCCTTGAGGCAAAAGATCAGACATGGCATCATCCTAGGGCTTTAAGACTTTGACAAACTTGCTTACTCTAATAGCTGATAACTCCCATATGTTATGCTGCTTAATGTAAATATTGTAAATAGCTTTTCATTTTTCATTTCTCATCTGAAGGCTGTAATACTTTGTTAAATGTAACTGAACTCTGTAATTCACATAATAGCATATTATGTAAAATACTGGGCACATTTTATTTTCTTGATAAGTATCTGTATTGTAATTTCTACTGTATTTCCATACTATGGAGCTTTTCTCCCTGGACCTCCACTGAAAATGGGCTCCCTGGGCCCAGTGGACTTCCCCGGTGATCAAACTGGAAATAAAAAAATAAATATAATATATCAGTCAGCTATAGTTCTCCCCGTAT
Source organism: Protopterus annectens (assembly GCF_019279795.1). Taxonomy (NCBI): domain Eukaryota; kingdom Metazoa; phylum Chordata; order Ceratodontiformes; family Protopteridae; genus Protopterus; species Protopterus annectens. The sequence continues at coordinate 61,721,806 of NC_056735.1, forward strand.
GACCCGTGAAAGCCACAATGCTTATCTATAAGAACTCAGAATGACTCAGTATTAAACCCAATACCATTTTTTGGGTCTATATTATATATTCGAACTTTCAAAACTTCGAATCCCATATGTTTGACAACATACGATCAAAGTTGAAAAGTTTGAATATATAATAAAACAAAAAAAAAGAAACTTACATTAACAGTGCAGACAGGGTGGCCAGCCCCCCCTGCACCCCCCACACCCCCCCTACGTAAATATACCAACTCCGAGATCGCACTTCAGTGCAGAAAAGGGAAATTCTCCCATTCTGCACCGAATGGTACCATTGTGTTTAACCTTCGAATGCTTGAAATTTCGATCATATAGTGTCGACCATATGACATTCGGAATTTCAAGCGTTCGTGGTTCTAAAAGGAACCCATTTTTTAGGTGATCTAAACTATTCAACTGACTGGTAAAAGCACACCACCACTAGTGCACAAGCACAGAGATTCCTGGACTCTGTCAGTGGAAAGCCCTGGAAAATTAGTCAAAGTACCCACTGGTGGAAGATCATCTTGGATATTTTCCTTACCAATATGGAAGCATCTTGCACCATTCCTTGTGTATCTTGTTAGGTCTAACCATAAAGCCATCTCCTTCAAAATAAAATTGAAACCAGAGATCCCTTCTACCTACGGTATCTTAAAATTTTTTTCACAGGCAAACTACCTAATCTTTAGTGATACATTGGCAAGCTTCAAATTCCCAGCAAACCCAGTTAACTCCACTAAATATGCTAAAACATACACCACCACACTATACTAGCATGTAAACAGTTGGATAGATGCAGTTATAGCCTGTTGGAACAAGGACAGGGCAAACCCCTGAAACAAAACTGCTTGGTGGAACCATAATATCAACAAGCTTTACAATGAAAGTGAGAGAATTTTAACCCAAAGTAGGAAGAGTAGTTCCCAGAATGTTAGAGCCCTTGTCAACGACAAACAAAATCCATCAAAGCCAGTTTTGAGGCTAAAATAGCTGCCAATGCAAAAAACAATTACAAACCTTTATTTTAGTTATGTTCATATCCTCAATAGCAATGCAATGAGCTGACTGTGAACTATGCTACCAATACTGAGGCTGAATATATAGCCAACCTACTGGCTGATAAATTCAGCTCTAACTTTACCCCTGTGTTCCCTTATCTGTTTCTTAAGATATTCCTGAATCTGGCTGACCTCCAACTGTCACATGAACACCAAGTCCTAAAAGCCCTATAAAAAGCTAAAAATACTGCGTTGATGGGTTCTGATAATATCCATGGATATTTCTTAAATAGCATGAAGCATGACTTAGCCACCTACGCCCCAACAACACTATTCAACATCTGCCTCCATACAGGATTTTTACCAAGTGAATGGAGAACAGCTGCAGTCATTTTCCTGCATAAGAAAGGACATTCCACAGACTCAGGTGATTATTTCCACAAACCTAGGTAATTACAGACCTATAACTCTGACCAGCATCATATGCAAAGCCACGGAAAGACTTATCATGGAACTAATCAATAAGGAGATTGGAAACCGTCAAACACTGGACCCATCCCAGATTGGACTCATCAAGGGCAAGTCATGCTTACTCAACCTGTTGGACTTTTCTTAAAGGTCACCAAAGCAATGGGTGAAGGTAAAATGGTACACATTACATACCTGGACCTGGCTGAAGCTTTTGACACAGTCCCCTTCTCAGGCATAGTAGACAAGCTGTATAATCTGAGAATAAACCCCTATTGCTCCCACATGATTGTCAACTGGCTCACAGATAGGATGCAAGAAATCAAAACAGGGGAAGTTACCTCTCCAGGGCAAGTCACCACTGAAGTCCTTCAGGGTTTTGTGCTGGGATGTCTCTTGTTTGGCATCTACTTCACTGAAGTTAAAGCCAATACCAAAGGGTTCTGTTTGACTAAGTTTGCAGATGACTACAAGCTAGGGGCAGTCATTGAATCCTCAAATGACTTAACCATCCTGCAGGAAGGCTTGTCCCAAATAAATAGCTGGTGACAAAATCATGGACTGAAACCAAATGCCAAAAATGCATTATTGTATCCTTTGGGAAGTTATCTATCCCAGGGAATGACCACATTGACAATAGACCCCTAAGAATTGACCCAGTTGTTCAGGATTTGGAT